>NW_027616572.1:0-242210 GCF_964187855.1 Myxine glutinosa
ATGTCACGTGGTTATGGAGAGCGTGTCACGTGGTTATAGAGTATGTCACGTGGTTGTTATGGAGAGCATGTCACGTGAGTAGTGTAATAATGTTGCTTCTGGGACACCTCCGTTTAACATGGGAAATCCCTATCTAATGTCATTTACCCCCTTGTCTTTTTCAAAAATCATAAACACCTCTATTTCTCCCACCCTCATCTTTATGAACCTTTTGTCTGTAGTACCTATCCTTAATGTTGTTCATTAGACCACTCAAACACTACAAATATTTGTTTTCTCTTATAGACCTATCATCCTTCTTCTACATATCATCTGGCAGATTAATCTTTGACCCACTCAAACATTGACCCATTCACTTCCATATTAATTCTTTCCCTCCCTCATTGCCCCTAAACACCTATATTTCTCTCACCCTGTTCTTTACGAACCTTCTAACCTTTTGACATGTTATCCTTATTCATTAGACCACTTAAACACCTGTGATCCTTCTGACCTCATGGACCTTTTAACCTTTTACTCTTAATATCATCTGGTGAATATAACCCACTCAAACAACGACCCTACAAATATTTGTTTATGCGTGGGAAATAATTTAATTCTCCTACAACTCTCTTCACCATCTAATATATTAACAAAAAATATGTTTGAGTTTGGTTCTTTATTAAGATATTTTAACTGAGCTAAGATAAAATGGTAAACCTCCCTCAATGTTCTTGCTTGAGCGCCTCCAGTGCCACATACCATTTTTAAATTAAAGTATATATTTTCCTGACAACCATCAAAGTTTTCCGTCCACTCAAAAATATTTCCATCTTTTTTACCCAATTCACCGGTATTTAAATTAATTCTCTTATTTGTTTTGTGAACTTTTTTACCAGTTGCCTTTTCAATTATACCTATTTGATATTTTTCACATTCATTATGTTTTCCATTTATATACCAAGGTTGATTACACCTCCACTCTTTAGTCTGGTTGATACTTGGTTCTATCATTTATATAATAGTAAAAAAGGCGGCGGTAGCCCGTTAAAATCCCCAACCCCCCCCCCTTTTTAACTTATCACTTATATATATCTTATCACTTATATATATCTTATCACTTATGTATATCTTATCACTTATATATATCTTATCACTTATATATATATCTTATCACTTATATACTTATATAACCATAAGGGAGACTATCAATTCCATTTTCTAAAATAAACCTCTTATCATCAAAAGCCCCCAATGCTTTCTTATTTATCTCTTCTGAATATAATTGATGTTTATAACTTCTTATTCCATTAATCTTTCTAAACTCTTCTTTCTTTGTTGTTAAACAGTTATAATAATCCTTAAAGTTTATTGTTTCTTTAATAACATTTTTCTTTACACCTTTTAACTTCTTATCAGTCTTTTCAACGTTATTCACAATGTATTTATAAGCATAAGCCTTTGACCTCAATCCCACAAATTCACTCATAACATTTCCTCCTAATTCATCCTTGAACTTTCCAATCACCTTTTTATTTTTAGAAGAGAATAACTCACTCTCTGGACTGTAATTACTCGTGTCATAGATATTAATGTCTCTTTTCATGTCTGAATAAACATCGTTGGTATTAATTTTCAAAATAAAACTATCTGTATCCATATAAAGTAGATTAACATCATTTTGATATTTCTTCCTCAAGTTATTATAAAAGTAATCATACATTAATGACTTTGATAAATCAAGAATTGTTGTTCCAATATAAATAGGTTTGTTCATTTCAATACTCTCTTTAATCAAATGGATCGCACAAAAGTTCTCAGTAAAGACCTCAGCTCGAGTAAAACTCGGTCTATTAATTAATTTTGATGCTTGTTCCCAAGATGTTGATAGTCTGATATTTTGTCTTTTCCTCACATTCTCCATAGTCTTACCAAAGACCGCATTATTCATCAATTTATAAAAGTCTTTCTCAAAATCTGTTTTTGACTCTGTTCTTCTTTGTGTATTAAAATCAATGTACCCCTTTAACCAATGACTTTGATTGAACTTTAGAACCCTATGGATCTTCTCTACTCTTAGACCTTTTGATAAATATTGTCGCAAATTTCTTTGGTGTAGAACATAATTTTTCTTGTTATATAATGTAGTAAGTAATTTTTCTGTTGATTCACCTATATCAAACGATCGTTGATAATCACTCAACCATTCTTTCTTTGGACTTGCTTTCTCACAAGCAAATGGGAGATCTTTGTGTAGGTTATGGAGTTCCTCTGGATATTTTAAATCAATTTCAAAATAATAACCAACTTTTTCTTCATCCAATTCTTTTTGTGTAGAGATACATACATCTTGTAAAACGTTTTTGTAGTCTTTTTCCTTTACCCATCTAAGTTTTCCATAAGGAAGAGCCTGAGACATTGCCCAGCCATACAGGTTGTTCGCGTCATAGTACATCAAGTAAGAACTCTCTTTCGTTGGATCATAATTTGGAAGATATTTGTTATTTGCTTTTGCGTATCTACTCGAGCAGACTTGTGAAATTCCACCTCTTTTTGCCTTTTCAATCATCAAAAGCATATCAACATCGGTTATCAAATCCAAATCTTGTTTTGTCATTTTCAACATCGCACTCCAGGCCAATCCAGGTGCTGTGTAGTAGTGAGCAGGATCCAATCCATATCCAGTGCGACAAACAGATCTAAAGGCTTCAAATACATCGGCCAATAAAAGCACATCAGTTTTGAGATACAAATCGTGATACTCGCCAAGATTCTTGATGTTATATTTTTCCCAAACATTTTGTGCGTGTACATAATCTTTATCAGATATATGACTATTATTTAATTTGTTATAGAAATTTTCTTTTGAAGGAAGTTGTGTTTCATTGAATCTCTCAAATGAGTCCATATAGTCATAGGGGTAAATTCCCTTTTGTGTTAGAAAATCTTTATCTAAAAAATACTCTGAAAGACATGGAAACTCTTTTAGATTTTGAACCAAGTTAACCAATGGACTTGCCATGAATTTAAATGTATCAAGAAATCTGATATGAGTAATAGGAGATGTGTGAATTGTTTTTGTGAATGAAATGTATTTCTGATCCGTGTTTGGAATTGCTGAGATACTTCCAGAAGTCTTTGAGAGTTCCTTGATAAATAGATGTGTATCATAATGAGCGTTGTTATGAAGAAAGACAGGAATGAAAGAGGGGAGTTGATAATTAATATTACAACTTTGATGAGCCGGACCTCTATATTTACCAGTGAGATGACAATGGTCTCTAACCTTTAGACCTTTACCAATTTTCTCCTCACAAATATGACAGACATTGTTTTTTATAAATTCCCTTTTTTCTTTACTTGTTAAGGACATTGGTTTATTGGTTTCTCTCATTATCTTGGTTAATCGAACACAGTCTTTTTCTAGTCGTTTCACAAACTCCTCTGGGGTATTTGAGCCTCTATACATCTCTAACTTGTTATATTTATCACCAACGGATGATTTGATATAATAACAAAAACCACAAGGAGTATGTTTTTGATATTTATTTGTGTATGATTCTTTTGGATCTTGAGAAGCAGTATCAATTTTTTCTAAAATACTTTCAAAATCAGCATATATAACAAATGGATGTTTGATCTTTTTATTTTCATCTTTGAATGTGATCTTTGAGCCTTCTTTAGGCATATTGATTACCGTTGATTTATGTTCGCCACAATAATTTGAATGTTTATCTAATCTTTCTTGTGAATTGAAGAAGTTAAGACAACGCAAACAAATATATATTTTATTTGTTCTCTTACAGACTTGTGGTTTTATTAATTTAGCAATATCTTTGATGTATGTATAATGTGAATTTTCGTCTGAATTAAAATATAGAAGATTAATATGAGTTTGTTTACAATTGTCAGAAAGCTTTAAAACCTGAATGTTGTTTGTTTCTGTTAGACCATAAACATTAACTGATAAATTATTCATCTTTTCAAATTTAGGAATATCATTTAAAGTCATCGGAAACTTTAGATCTTTCGTATTTAATGTATTCTCATATTTTTTATAATGAGATACTCTTTCATCATGAAAATGTGGAGGATGTAAGTGTGCTAAAATAGACCAGAGAAAACATTTATTGTCTTTATTTTTGATATTGATAACTGCTTTTCTATTTTTGATAACACTGGGTAAATCAATGTAAGAAGAAGCTTTTAGAGGATCTGATTTAAGAATATGAATGTCTATGTAAATAATTTTTCCTATATTGAATCCACTTCCTACGATTGAATTATCCACATCTTGCTCTTGTTTAATAAGTTCATCATAGACTCCTGATGTTTTAAAATCTTGATATGAAGATATAAAGTGTGGCTCAGTTCTCATGTATGGTGCATCTATAACTCCTTCATCCTTTGTCATTTCTAATTTTACTCCCATATAAAATTTAAGTGGTTTCATTTCCTTTAGTGTTTTTTCAATCAACGTTTGAACAGCAGGTTTAACTATTTCTACAGCATCAACTATAGACTCTGGTTCAGGAGGTTTGAAGTTAAAGACTCTTATTTTAATATGTCCTTTGAATGCTCCATCAGAGTTTTTAGTTGTGATAAAATTTGATAAATGTAGATTTGTTTTAAGATGTATTTTGAAGCCTTTCTTGAGGATATTTTTATTACATGTAGAACAGTGTTTTGTTTCAGGTGGAAGAGGGGAAAGTTTGTTTAAAATGTTGTATGTATGTTTTGCGGTGAGAATATGTTGTTTATAATATTTTACTTCCTTCTCGCAAGTATCACAATAAACCATATTTATAGCGTGAGAAAACGTGGTGTTTTATATATATCACTGTGCTTAAAATAAAACACTTTTGAGCTTTACAGCTCCGTTTTATATATATCGCTGTGCTTAAACTAAAACACTTTTTCACTCAGAATCATCTAAGTCATAACTATCACATGAATACTCAGAATCATACTCAGAGTCATCAATAAAGCTACTCTCATAACTATCATTTGAGCACAAACTATTAGTATCATAACTATCATCTGTGTTCAATGAAATACTATCATCACCATCGTCCAAGTTCAATGAAATACTATCATCACTATCGTCTGAGTTCAATGAAATAGTAAAATCTTCACTGCTGTATTGACTCATATTTAATTAGCAAGAAAAATATTCCCATCAATATCTATATACTTTCTTTCATTAACAGATTCAATCTCTACAATTTTTATATCAAAAGTTATCTTTAAATAATCTCTAACTATCATAGAACGAAATGACATTTCACCAGAAATATTAACATCATTCATTTTACTTAGATCTACACCCTTTGGATTATTAAAGAAAATACAAATGTCTCCTCTAGAATTATTAATGGTCTTATCATTCTTTTTCAAAGTATCGTGGTCAATCACTTTTTCAAGCTTTGAATAAATTGCCAGGAGTAGAGGAGAAACTTTTGTTAGATTTACTTTAATGGATGTCTTTCCAGGTATAGTTAGAGCTCTTCCTTTAAATGAAATAGAGGGGCTCATGTTATTTTCCATAACTGGTTTTACCCAAAAATTTCCATATTTATCTTTGTTCAATTTAACATCTTTGACATATTTTTCTATATCTTCCACCGAAGTAGAGATTGATTGAAATTTGTCTTTTGTGCTTTGAAACATTGTATTTATTAATGAATAAACTTGCGTTTAGTTTAAGTAAAAATTTACCACATAAATATGATAAGTTCTGAAGGATATTTAGAATTTCCAGACTCTCCATATGATAAATTAGAGAATTGTCCGGCTTGTGATAGAGTGGGGCTTAATGATGAGGATTCATATAAACAATGTATTTTCTGTGATTTAATTTTAATTAATGATAATAAGAAATATAAAAAAATATATAACTCTTTTAAATTAGAACCAAAAATGAATTACTTTACAAGATTAATAAGAGAGATGAATGTTAAGTATTGTGATGATAATACACCATTTCTTTCAAGGGAAGAGACTAATTGTATTGAGGAAATGTATAAGGGTTTAATGATATTTATTATTCAAAATAATTTTAATGGAAATGTTAATACAAGATACTATATAAATAAAATAATGGATTATTTTGAAATTAAACCCGAACTCAGGATAAAATATAGAGTTTCTCAAATAGCTCAAAAAAAGTTGGATAACTTGTTTTCCAAATATATAAATGAATGATTTTTTACCCGTTTGGGAAAATAAGATAAAATTTAATAACCATAAAAACATTCCAAATTCATTGAGATGTCTAATAGTTGGTTCAAGCGGATGTGGAAAAACCTGTTTACTTTTAAAGATGCTCCTTGGTTCTAATTTTTTAGATTATGATAATTTAATAATTTTTACAAAGTCAAGTTTTCAACCCGAGTATCAACTACTCTCACAGGGTTTTAATGCGGGTCTTAAAAAGGAAGACATTATCGGTTTATTTAAACTTCAAAACAAACTAAATGATTATAATATTGATGATATAATACAATTATTTTGTGATACACAGAAATCAAAATCGAAACCCATAACTTGTATTCTCAGTGATAATACGGATGATATACCTTCACCTCAAGATTTAGATAAATCAAAAAAGAACCTTGTCATCTTTGATGATTGTGTTAATGAGAGAAACCAAACAGTAATGGATAGCTACTATACAAGAGGGAGACATTCTTCTTGTAATTGTATATATCTTAGTCAATCATATTTTCAACTCCCTCGACGCTCAATAAGAAACAATGCCAATACTTTTATTTTATTTAAGTTAAATTCAATAGATGTAAATAATTTTTGGAGAGATAATTGCTCTACGTTATGTAGTAAAAAAGAATTTGAAAATTATATGAAACACACGATTGGAAAATATAAATATATTGTTGTGAAACAAGATGAGATACTAAATGATATTTTTCAATAAATAAATACAGAAAATGAATACTGAAGAAAGAGAAAGAAAGTTTAAGGAACATCAACAATTAGTTTCAAAAGTTGTTAAACAACAGGAAGAGATAAAGAAGAAACGGAGACAGAAACTAACTGGTGAAGAAGCCTTTGAAAGAAAACAAGAGAAATTCTTTAAACCACTTTTGAAAACTCAACACCCTACAGTTCCCACGGTAGAATTTACTCCGAAAAAACTTCAAATGCTCAAAGATTTTAGTCAGATAACAAAACAAGAACTTGGTGAATTAGAATATGATGACGAGGGATTATTTCGGAAACTTGAGCAGGTAAATCAACCCCCTAATTATGTTGTGGAAGCTCTTCAAAACAATGAATATTCTGCGGGTTCAAAAACCAGAGCAGGTCTCATTCCAACAGAAGAACCAGCAGTGTTTCATCTTGTGGAAGAAAAGGTATTGATATTTAATGATGAATTGATGTTCTTGAGTTCTACTCAACCAAATGTTAAATTAACTCCAAGATTAATGTTTCTTCTAACAAACCCCGGATTCAGCGGTTCAAAATATTTTGAGGAACCACTTGATATGGAAAGAGAGGAAGATAGGGTATATATTGAGTTGTTAAATACACTTGATTATGGAGTTTCTGTTGCTGGTAAAAGTAAGAAGAATGAGAAGGAGAAACATATTATTGATGCTTTAAGTAAGCTTGGTTCGGGTGTTAGTTTTCTTCCAAATGACCCATCACAATTAGTTAATAGGCTATTATTGTTATTAGGTAGTAAGAAGGCTGGAAACAACAATTGTTTTAATGAATCCTCAGCCATTTTAGATCAGTTGATGAACATGAAAATAATTAATAAATGTCAATACAAAGATATTTTATTAGATATTAAATAAGATGAGAAGCACAATTCTTAGTTTTAATTTCACAACGAGCGATTACACAGCTTCATTCCCTTACCCACTACAACTTGACCCCCTTACCTCATATGAGGCATCTTTGTTGTCAATGGAAACTTACAATACCCTTTTTAATATCACAGAGAAAAACAACAAGTTTAGTTATAATCCAGGCACTGCCTACAAAACTATAACTGTTTCACCTGGAGCTTACGAGATTTCTCAAATATCTTCAGAAGTCTCTCGCCTTATGAAAGAAAAAGGTGATGAACCAAAAAATATTGTAATAGATATTCAAACACACACTTCAAAATCAACTATTAAACTGAAAAATAATTATAAAGTTGATTTCACGATTGAAAATTCGTTCAGAGAGCTATTGGGTTTCTCTTCAAAAAAGATTGAAAATAACGGGACGTTTTACAGTGATAATGTTATCCAAATATCCTCCGGTATAAATTCAGTATTAATTCATTGTGATTTGATTGATGGTGCTTATAACGATGGAATAAGAACAAATACAATATTTTCATTCAGTGCATACTCAACCCCGATTGGTTATAAATTTAATATGGAACCAAAAAATCTTGTCTATTTACCTGTGTCAGGAAAAACCATATACAGAGTAAATTTTAGGATAACCGACCAAGATAATCGTATGATATCCTTTAATGATGAAATTATATCCATCAGAATTCACCTACGTGAAGTTTTTCAATAAATAAATAATGGTTATTGTAAGAAAACACGAGTTGGGAAAATATAAAATAATTACAGGGGAGGGCATGTTCCTTTCACCAGACTATACAAGGTATGTGGGTAAAGGATACTATAAACCTAAGAGACAACGGGGTGTGGGTCATCAATTTCGAAATAAAGGAGATGGGATAATTGATACTCTAATGGGTATTGGTTCAACCATTCTTAAACATAAAGACCTAATTGGTTCAACTGCTTCTCTCATGGGAAATGTAGCAGGTGTTGTAAAGAGTATAAAAGATGCTCAAAAGGAGTCCCATAAATTACAAGCAATCAAAGAAATTAAAAAAGGTAAAACTCAACTATCTTCACAAGAACGACAAAAAATCATTAAAATACTTGGGTCAGGGTTTCAACAATTTTAATACTATATAAATACAAGTATGGAAGCGATTGATAGTATCTATGATTTGGATGATACGATTATCATTTCAAACTCTACTAAAAAGGAAGACTATTTTAAGGTAAATGCTATTACAGGAACCGACTGGAATTCAAACGGAACAAAAAGTTTTGAAATAAATAATCAACAAACTTACTTGAATATAGCTGATAGTTTCTTGCTGTGTAAATTTAAATTCACTAAGGCTGCGAATAATACTAATGCTACACTCGTAAATGATTTCTTCTGGAAAATGTTTGACAGTGTTCGCCTGTATATTGGAACACAAGAGGTTGAAGCGGTTGATTATGTCTCTGCTACATCTGAAATGATGAAATTTACACTATATTCGTTTGGTGATAGAATGGGTAAGGGAGCTGTTGAAGGCTTTATTCCTGATATGTCAACGGGAACAAACACAGACCCTGGTTATAGTCAAAGGAAGTCAATGTATAATGATGACGCAAAAGCTGAGAATAGTTTTACCGTAGCAGTACCTCTTAAAGGTATATTTGGATTTTGTGATTATGATAAAGTTTTGTATGGTCTTAAAATTAGATTTCAACTACAAAGGAATGATAATGTAAATAGATTGCTTTTTGGGGATGAAAATGCTTTTGGAGAAAATAATAAATTTGTTATTAATGATTTGTGTTGGTATATCAGTGAATATACTCCTAATCTTAAAACGGAAGAGATGTTAAATAGAAGACTTAACTCAAAGAAACCGCTAAATGTATCATACCTTAAAAGAAGATGTCAACACGTTAAACTGGAACACACTACCTACACTTGGAATTTAGGTGTTCTTCAAGGAAAGCCACGATACCTCTGGCTCATTTTTAAAAAACCAGATGGAGAGGAGGGTACTAATAAGAATAATGCGCTGAGTGATAATGCTAAGGTGAAACAACTTCGGGTTTCTCTTGATGGCACATTTTATCCGCGAGATAGATTGGAAATTGATTGGGAAAAAAATGATTATGCGGAAGCCTACAAGTCCTACCAAAAAGTGTGTGAAAGTAATGGTAATAATGATCCTATTTTGGATATGGTTGCATTTAAAGGTTTATATACAATCTACGCAATTGACCTGAGTTCTCAAAAGGAAACTATAAAGTCTAATCGAGTGGATACTTCTCTATACATTGAAAGAGGGGAGAATGAAGAAGTTGATGCTTATTGTTTGCTTTTGGAGGAAACAGAATTACAGATTAATACAGATAATGGTGTTATGATTAATATCACATAGGTTTTTTCTCATAAATAAATGGTTGGGGTATATGTTAATCAAATCAATCTTAATAAATTAACATCTTGTATTCAAAATCAAAAGCCTTGTATTATTAATGTTAATACAATTCAAAGAAAAGGAGCTGTAAGAATTGATGTTTTACTCACACACACACAAGTAAAAACACTAAATGATGTTGGATCACTTAAAATTAAAATGACGAAACCTATGTTAAAGAAATATTCAATAGACGAGTCAAGAGGAGGATTTCTCCCGTTTCTAATTCCTTTATTTGCTGGTTTAAGTGCGGCGGGAGCATTGACTGGTGGTATTTCAGCAGCGGTAAAAACTGCTAACGAAAGGAAGGCACAACTAAAAGCTCAAAAAGAATTGGAAAGACATAACAAGGAGTTGGAGAAACAAATTAGTGGAAGTGGTGTAATTGTAGATTTTGCTCAAAAACTTGAAAGTCTACCTGATAAAGCTAGATTGTTGGTTGGTGATATGCTTTCCTCTATCGCTCAAGCGGGTGTTAAACTAACTAAACGGGGTAATGGATTGTATCTTTCTCATAAATAAATGGATAAATGGTTTAAACAATTTGGAAAGAATACAACGTCAAATATAGAACTAGCCAAGTATTGTAAAACACTAAAAATTGATAATGTGGTAATCTGTATGAGAGATGAATTAATACATATAAATAAGAATACAAAGAATATTATTATGAATTTAGACACACAGAATGGTTCTCATTGGGTTTGTATTCATAATAGTCAGGATAAATATTATTTTGATAGTTATGGTATGCCACCACCTGTTGAAGTAATACAATTCTTACAGAATGGTGTTTATCAAACATTCCAAGTTCAAGAAATTAATTCTAAATGTTGTGGCCAATTATGTTTATATGTATTATTTCAACTCAACAATAATGAAAATTTTTATGATATCATTTTTTATCTAATATAAATGACCTATGTTGGAAAAGATGGTTCTATCTTTGGAAAATCCTCTCAGGATATTGATTTATCAAATTATTATACAAAGGCACAGGCTGAACGACAAAAATATAGTGTAAGTAAAAATATTAATATGAAGAATACTTATAAATTAATCAATTATCCAAACCCTACAGATGCGAATGACTTGATTAGATTCAGTGATTTATCACAATATATATCTTTAAAGAAAACAGCACGTTTTGTGAAACAAGTAAAATTTACAACCACAACACCTGGTTATACTGACCATACACCTTTCCTCATTGAATTTAACTACCTGCTTACAATTAAATTTTATAAAGAAGGACATTTAGTTAATATGCGAATTAATAAATGGGGGTATGATATGCCTGATTTAGGGTATAATTGGTCTTTTTCAATAAACATAGAAGACCTACATGATTTAAATCAGTCTCGTAAAGAAGAATATTATCCACTTGGTGAAGATAAGGATTTATGTGGAAGTACAATTAGTAAACAACAAATACGTGATTTTAAGAAAATAAAAATATATGATAGTATAGCGATGGTTCGCATGACAAAGAAGGAAGGTAATGAGATAAGGATAGAAAGCCGAGGAATACAAACCGATTTGGTAGTGGGAAGATGGGGTGGTATTACCTGTCATAATATTAATCTCACATATATTTCTGATACATAAATGGCAGGAAGAAGACTACAAGAGAATTATAATTTTTGTATTCAAGGATACCTACAAGAAAAGGGTGCTCGGTATTACATACCTTATGATTTGGAGCATATACATGGGAATTTTGTCATAAAAAACTGGCCTTATACTGATATTGTTAAACCCACAAATAGAGACTTGTTTAAAATATTAAATAAAAATGAACTTCTCAAAGTTATGAAATATAAAACTCTTTTAGAAATCGTCAACAAATCTTATTGGTATCCTATTATGAGAAAAATAATTATAGATACAAGAATATCTCAAAATCCAGATGAGTATATGTATAATATTCTTTGGGGTTCAAACTCAAGGGTAGCAAGGGATGAGGAAGGAGTTGAAGAAGAGAAGGAGGAAAGAGAGAAAAAGGAGAAGGAGGAAAGGGAGAGGGAGGAGAAGGAGGAGAGGGAGAAAAAGGAGGAGAAGGAGGAGAGGGAGAAAAAGGAGAAGGAGGAAAGGGAGAAAAGGGAGAAGGAGGAAAGGGAGAAAAGGGAGAAAAAGGAGAAGGAGGAGAGGGAGAAAATGGAGGAGGAGGAGAGGGAGCAAAGAGAGAGGGAGGAAAAATATAAAAAGATGGAAATCACTGAGATTCATAAAAGATTGAGTGTATTAAAGCAAATAAATCAATCTCAACGCACCGAAGAGGAAATTAAAGAATTAACAACTCTTATGAAGATAATGGTTTCAAAAATAAGAACGTCAATGTCTTCAATTTCAGGGAGGAGATTTAAACGAGAAAGTGGTGAAGAAGAAGAAGAAGAAGAAGAAGGAAAAGATTATGTGATTGATGATGTTGGTGTCATTGACTTTAGTTAGTTTTTATTTGTAAATAAATGGAGGAGAGAGTGAAGGCATTCCTTAGGATTCTTTATGTTTTAAAAATAAAGATTGAAATGTATATGTTGAAAACCAAAAAGGTTTTGATACTCTGTCGGAATTTTTCTGATAAATAAATATGAGTTATTGTCTCAAATGTAAAAAGAAAACTAAATCTAAAAATATCTCTTATGTTAAAGCTAAAAATAATAGAGTTTATCAAAAAGGAATATGTCAAGTATGTGGCTCTAAAAAGTGCCAATTCATCTCTCCTAAAAGAGGAGGAGACATACAAAAGTTTCTGTCAGGAAGTAAATTTACAACAACTGGAATTCCAGGGGAATTACACCTTCCAGGGTATTCTTTCTGTGGTCCAGGAACAAACTTGGATAAAAGATTAGATGAGGCTGACAATCCTAAACCTTGGTCTAAACCTACAAATAGGGTTGACGAAGTGTGTATGAAGCATGATATTGCTTATGGGAAAACCACTACGTTGACTGAAAAACATAAAACCGACAGCGAAATGTTGTATAATTTGTCTTTGATACAAAATCCAACGTTGAGAGAGAAAGTTGATAGGTTTATTGTGAGAAATTTGATAAATGCTAAATTGAAACTTGGTCTTGGTTATTCCTCAAAAAACTATTAGGCTCTAATGATGCCATCAAGACTGAGGAGCTTTTGGCTGAAGAATTACACAAACCTATAATCACAAAGTTTAAAAGAAGGAAGGTTTATTCTAAATACACTGACCACATATGGTCCGCTGATTTAATTGAATTGAATAATGACAGGGGATACAGGTATGCTTTAACCGTTATTGATTTGAGGAGTAGATTTGCCTGGGTTGTCCCTTTAAAAAATAAAAGGGGTGATACTTTAATGTTAGCCTTTAAGCTAATATTTGATCGGGATAAAAGGAAACCAAAGAAGTTATGGACTGATGAGGGAACAGAGTTCTATAACAAAATATTCATGAAATTTCTTAAGGGGAAGGGTATTAAATTATACAGCACCTTTAATGAAGGAAAGGCAGTTGTTATTGAGCGTTTTAATCGTACTTTAAAAGAGAAATTATATAAAAAATTCACACAACTCGGTTCTCAAAAATGGGTGTATTTAATTCAGGATATTGTAGATAATTACAATAATACAGTTCATTCATCAACACAATCAAAACCATCAGAAACATTTACAAAATTAGAATATGAAAAGGAGATTAATTTGAGAAAGCCCAAGTTTAAAGTTGGTGATATTGTAAGAATATACAAATGGAAAAGTCATTTTGAGAAAGGTTATACACAAAAATGGACTCGTGAATTATTTAAAATCATTGATGTAATGGATACAGTCCCTTGGACCTACAAATTATATGATTTAAATGGAGAAGAAATCTTGGGTTCATTTTACTCACAAGAATTACAAAAAACACAAGTAAGCAGCTAATACCCTTGAAAATAATAAATAAATAAATAAAATGTAATGGGGATACGTTTTTAAATCTGTGAACCCCAAACACAGAATCCCACAACTTTTTAGTTGGGGCTTAACTTTTGTGTGTGTATAATGGGGATACGTTTTTAAATCTGTGAACCCCAAACACAGAATCCCACAACTTTTTAGTTGGGGCTTAACTTTTGTGTGTGTATAATGGGGATACGTTTTTAAATCTGTGAACCCCAAACACAGAATCCCACAACTTTTTAGTTGGGGCTTAACTTTTGTGTGTGTATAATGGGGATACGTTTTTAAATCTGTGAACCCCAAACACAGAATCCCACAACTTTTTAGTTGGGGCTTAACTTTTGTGTGTGTATAATGGGGATACGTTTTTAAATCTGTGAACCCCAAACACAGAATCCCACAACTTTTTAGTTGGGGCTTAACTTTTGTGTGTGTGTGTATGTGCGAGTGAGTCATAATAATATACAAACCCTAACCCAACCCAAGCCCTAACCCAACCCCATCCCTAACCCAAACCCATCCCTAACCCAACCCATCCCTAACCCAACCCCATCCCTAACCCAACCCCATCCCTAACCCAACCCCATCCCTAACCCAACCCCATCCCTAACCCAACCCCATCCCTAACCCAACCCCAACCCTAACCCAACCCCATCCCTAACCCAACCCCATCCCTAACCCAACCCATCCCTAACCCTCACATTCAAAATCCCAACCCTAACCCAATCCCATCCCTAACCCAACCCCAACCCTAACCCTCACATTCAAAATCCCAACCCTAACCCAACCCATCCCTAACCCAACCCCATCCCTAACCCAACCCCATCCCTAACCCAACCCCAACCCTAACCCTCACATTCAAAATCCCAACCCTAACCCAACCCCATCCCTAACCCTCACATTCAAAATCCCACCCAAACCCTAACATAATCTTTCTTTTCTTCTTTTTTAAATACGTATTTCTTTTTTTTTTTTTCCTCTTCCTCCAATTCTGTCTTTCAAGGCTTTTAAGTTTGAAGAAGTAGAAATGGGAAGAAAGAATTTTCCAGCATTTTCTTCCTCGAACTTTCTTGATATTGCTTAAATCAAGCGTCATTAAATAAAGAACATTGTTCATTGCTTTAGAATCCAAAGAGTCTCCAAGAGGAACCCCACAGGTAGAGTCTCCAAAATAAAACCAACTTTCCAAGTTCCCAAGGTATAACCACATTCCTGTTGAGCCTCCAAGATAGGTATCACATTCCGAGTCATCAAAACAAAACCCCCATTCCGAGTCTCCAAAAATATAACCATCTTTCCAAGTCCCCAAGGTAAAACCACAATTTTCAGAAATATTGGGGGTTTCCGTGATAAGTCTCACATAGTATAACTGCGGACCATCAGGGAAAACTTCCCTTTCCCAATTTTTTAGGGTTTCTATGATGTGTCTCACATAGTATAACTGCGGACCATCAGGGAGAATTCCCATTTCACAATTTTTTAGGGTTTCTATGATGTGTCTCACATAGTATAACTGCGGACCATCAGGGAGAACTCTCCTTGCCCAATTTTTTAGGGTTTCTATGATGTGTCTCACATAGTATAACTGCGGACCATCAGGGAGAACTCTCCTTGCCCAATTTTTTAGGGTTTCTATGATGTGTCTCACATAGTATAACTGCGGACCATCAGGGAGAACTCTCCTTGCCCAATTTTTTAGGGTTTCTATGATGTGTCTCACATAGTATAACTGCGGACCATCAGGGAGAACTCTCCTTTCCCAATTTTCAGAAATTTGTGGGTCTCCAATGTATGACTTGTATTCTGGCTCATCAAGGTAGAACTTGTTCAGTGGGTTTTGTTTTGATAACTCACAACAAGTATCATCATGGTAAAACTCTTTTTCAGGATTTTGTGGATCTCCAAGGTATAACTCTTTGGCTGGGTCATCAAGGTAGAACTCGTTCTGGGGGTCTTGGTTGTTCAAAATGTCTTCAAACAAAAAAATAACTTCATCCCAAGTTGTGTTAAAAGCAGAATTTTCATTTCGTATCTCAGATACAATTTCCTGTGAAAGAAAATAACAATGTATTAATTTAATACAATATTTTTTATTTGTATAAATCAAGCTCTATGAATATTAAAATAAACTTTGTTAACTCTTACACGAGTCTCATCTTAAAAAAAAAAAAAAAAAAAAAAAAAAAAAATTAAATAAATAAATAAATAAATAAACAAACTTACCTCCATTGATAAGAGGTTCGAGTCCAGTTCATCAATCTGAAGGTTGAGTTCTACACAGGTAGTAGGACTCCATGGAATAGCAAAGTTATCCCATTCCATTTCGGCATAGTAGTCCATTCTCAAGTGAAGCAGAAAGCGTGTTTGAAAAAGCCTGTGTGGTCGGTGCCTTTTATAAGGACTGGGTGTGTCTTCCTGTGGAAATTCCCTGGGCGTGTCTTAACTGGAAATGATGTGATGGAAATTCCCTGAAAATGATGTAATGTATTACCTGGAAATGATACAATGCTGAAGAGTTTATAAAGTGGGTGGGACTTAGCAAAAGTGGGAGGAGCTTAGCAAAAGTGGGCGGGGCTTAGTAAAAAGTGGGCGTGGTTTAACAAAAAGTGGGCATGGCTTAGTAAAAAATGGGCGTGGTTTACCAAAAAGTGGGCGGAGCTTACCAAAAAATGGTATGTGGCACTGGAGGCGCTCAAACAAGAACATTGAGGGAGGTTTACCATTTTATCTTAGCTCAGTTAAAATATCTTAATAAAGAACCAAACTCAAACATATTTTTTGTTAATATATTAGATGGTGAAGAGAGTTGTAGGAGAATTAAATTATTTCCCACGCATAAACAAATATTTGTAGGGTCGTTGTTTGAGTGGGTTATATTCACCAGATGATATTAAGAGTAAAAGGTTAAAAGGTCCATGAGGTCAGAAGGATCACAGGTGTTTAAGTGGTCTAATGAATAAGGATAACATGTCAAAAGGTTAGAAGGTTCGTAAAGAACAGGGTGAGAGAAATATAGGTGTTTAGGGGCAATGAGGGAGGGAAAGAATTAATATGGAAGTGAATGGGTCAATGTTTGAGTGGGTCAAAGATTAATCTGCCAGATGATATGTAGAAGAAGGATGATAGGTCTATAAGAGAAAACAAATATTTGTAGTGTTTGAGTGGTCTAATGAACAACATTAAGGATAGGTACTACAGACAAAAGGTTCATAAAGATGAGGATGGGAGAAATAGAGGTGTTTATGATTTTTGAAAAAGACAAGGGGGTAAATGACATTAGATAGGGATTTCCCATGTTAAACGGAGGTGTCCCAGAAGCAACATTATTACACTACTGTTAGTGTTGAAAAACCACTTTTCGCACTTGTGTTAGTGTTGAAAAACCACTTTTCGCACTTGTGTTGGTGCAGGAAACCACTTTTGCACTTGTATTAGTGTGGAAAAAACACTTTTTGCACTTGTGATAGTGTTGAAAAACCACTTTTCGCACTTGTGTTAGTGTTGAAAAACCACTTTTCGCACTTGTGTTGGTGCAGGAAACCATTTTTGCACTTGTATCTGTGTGGAAAAACCACTATTTGCACTTGTGATAGTGTTGAAAAACCACTTTTCGCACTTGTGTTAGTGTTGAAAAACCACTTTTCGCACTTGTGTTGGTGCAGGAAACCACTTTTGCACTTGTATTAGTGTGGAAAAACCACTTTTCGCACTTGTGTTAATGTTGAAAAACCACTTTTCGCACTTGTGTTAGTGTTGAAATACCACTTTTCGCACTTGTGTTAGTGTTGAAAAACCACTTTTCGCACTTGTGTTGGTGCAGGAAACCACTTTTGCACTTGTATTAGTGTGGAAAAAACACTTTTCGCACTTGTGTTAGTGTTGAAAAACCACTTTTCACACTTGTCTTAGTGTTGAAAGACCACTTTTCGCACTTGTGTTGGTGCAGGAAACCACTTTTGCACTTGTATTCGTGTGGAAAAAACACTTTTCGCACTTGTGTTAGTGTTGAAAAACCACTTTTCGCACTTGTGTTGCTGAAGGAAACCACTTTTGCACTTGTATTAGTGTGGAAAAACCACTTTTCGCACTTGTGTTAGTGTTGAAATACCACTTTTCGCACTTGTCATAGTGTTGAAAAACCACTTTTCGCACTTGTGTTAGTGTTGAAAAACCACTTTTCGCACTTGTGTTGGTGCAGGAAACCACTTTTGCACTTGTATTAGTGTGGAAAAAACACTTTTCGCACTTGTGTTAGTGTTGAAAAACCACTTTTCGCACTTGTGTTAGTGTTGAAAAACCACTTTTCGCACTTGTGTTGGTGCAGGAAACCACTTTTGCACTTGTATTAGTGTGGAAAAAACACTTTTCGCACTTGTGTTAGTGTTGAAAAACCACTTTTCGCACTTGTGTTAGTGTTGAAATACCACTTTTTGCACTTGTGTTAGTGTTGAAAAACCACTTTTCGCACTTGTGTTGGTGCAGGAAACCACTTTTGCACTTGTATTAGTGTGGAAAAACCACTTTTCGCACTTGTGTTAGTGTTGAAAAACCACTTTTCGCACTTGTGTTAGTGTTGAAAAAACACTTTTCGCACTTGTGGTGGTGCAGGAAACCACTTTTGCACTTGTATTAGTGTGGAAAAACCACTTTTTGCATTTGTGATAGTGTTGAAAACCCACATTTCGCACTTATGTTAGTGTTGAAAAACCACTTTTCGCACTTGTGTTAGTGTTTTAAAACCACTTTTCGCACTTGTGTTAGTGTTGAAAAACCACTTTTCGCACTTGTGTTGGTGCAGGAAACCACTTTTGCACTTGTATTAGTGTGGAAAAAACCACTTTTCGCACTTGTGTTAGTGTTGAAAAACCACTTTTCGCACTTGTGTTGGTGAAGGAAACCACTTTTGCACTTGTATTAGTGTGGAAAAACCACTTTTCGCACTTGTGTTAGTGTTGAAATACCACTTTTCGCACTTGTCATAGTGTTGAAAAACCACTTTTCGCACTTTTGTTAGTGTTGAAAAACCACTTTTCGCACTAGTGTTGGTGCAGAAAACCACTTTTGCACTTGTATTAGTGTGGAAAAAACACTTTTCGCACTTGTGTTAGTGTTGAAAAACCACTTTTGCACTTGTATTAGTGTGGAAAAACCACTTTTTGCACTTGTGATAGTGTTGAAAACCCACATTTCGCACTTATGTTAGTGTTGAAAAACCACTTTTCGCACTTGTGTTGGTGCAGGAAACCACTTTTGCACTTGTATTGGTGTGGAAAAACCACTTTTCGCACTTGTGTTAGTGTTTTAAAACCACTTTTCGCACTTGTGTTAGTGTTGAAAAACCACTTTTCGCACTTGTGTTGGTGCAGGAAACCACTTTTGCACTTGTATTAGTGTGGAAAAACCACTTTTCGCACTTGTGTTAGTGTTGAAAAACAACTTTTCGCACTTGTGTTAGTGTTGAAAAACCACTTTTCGCACTTGTGTTGGTGAAGGAAACCACTTTTGCACTTGTATTAGTGTGGAAAAACCACTTTTCGCACTTGTGTTAGTGTTGAAATACCACTTTTCGCACTTGTCATAGTGTTGAAAAACCACTTTTCGCACTTGTGTTAGTGTTGAAAAACCACTTTTCGCACTTGTGTTGGTGCAGGAAACCACTTTTGCACTTGTATTAGTGTGGAAAAAACACTTTTCGCACTTGTGTTAGTGTTGAAAAACCACTTTTCGCACTTGTGTTAGTGTTGAAAAACCACTTTTCGCACTTGTGTTGGTGCAGGAAACCACTTTTGCACTTGTATTAGTGTGGAAAAAACACTTTTCGCACTTGTGTTAGTGTTGAAAAACCACTTTTCGCACTTGTGTTAGTGTTGAAATACCACTTTTTGCACTTGTGTTAGTGTTGAAAAACCACTTTTCGCACTTGTGTTGGTGCAGGAAACCACTTTTGCACTTGTATTAGTGTGGAAAAACCACTTTTCGCACTTGTGTTAGTGTTGAAAAACCACTTTTCGCACTTGTGTTAGTGTTGAAAAACCACTTTTCGCACTTGTGGTGGTGCAGGAAACCACTTTTGCACTTGTATTAGTGTGGAAAAACCACTTTTTGCACTTGTGATAGTGTTGAAAACCCACATTTCGCACTTATGTTAGTGTTGAAAAACCACTTTTCGCACTTGTGTTGGTGCAGGAAACCACTTTTGCACTTATATTGGTGTGGAGAAACCACTTTTCGCACTTGTGTTAGTGTTTTAAAACCACTTTTCGCACTTGTGTTAGTGTTGAAATACCACTTTTCGCACTTGTGTTAGTGTTGAAAAACCACTTTTCGCACTTGTGTTGGTGCAGGAAACCACTTTTGCACTTGTATTAGTGTGGAAAAAACACTTTTCACACTTCTGTTAGTGTTGAAAAACCACTTTTCACACTTGTGTTAGTGTTGAAAAACCACTTTTCGCACTTGTGTTGGTGTAGGAAACCACTTTTGCACTTGTATTAGTGTGGAAAAAACACTTTTTGCACTTGTGATAGTGTTGAAAAACCACTTTTCGCACTTGTGTTAGTGTTTTAAAACCACTTTTCGCACTTGTGTTAGTGTTGAAATACCACTTTTCGCACTTGTGTTAGTGTTGAAAAACCACTTTTCGCACTTGTGTTGGTGCAGGAAACCACTTTTGCACTTGTATTAGTGTGGAAAAAACACTTTTCACACTTGTGTTAGTGTTGAAAAACCACTTTCACACTTGTGTTAGTGTTGAAAAACCACTTTTCGCACTTGTGTTGGTGTAGGAAACCACTTTTGCACTTGTATTAGTGTGGAAAAAACACTTTTTGCACTTGTGATAGTGTTGAAAAACCACTTTTCGCACTTGTGTTAGTGTTGAAAAACCACTTTTCGCACTTGTGTTGGTGCAGGAAACCACTTTTGCACTTGTATTTGTGTTGAAAAACCACTTTTCGCACTTGTGTTAGTGTTGAAAAACCACTTTTCGCACTTGTGTTGGTGCAGGAAACCACTTTTGCACTTGTATTAGTGTTGAAAAACCACTTTTCGCACTTGTGTTGGTGCAGGAAACCACTTTTGCACTTGTATTAGTGTGGAAAAAACACTTTTTGCACTTGTGATAGTGTTGAAAAACCACTTTTCGCACTTGTGTTAGTGTTTTAAAACCACTTTTCGCACTTGTGTTAGTGTTGAAATACCACTTTTTGCACTTGTGTTAGAGTTGAAAAACCACTTTTCGCACTTGTGTTGGTGCAGGAAACCACTTTTGCACTTGTATTAGTGTGGAAAAAAGACTTTTCACACTTGTGTTAGTGTTGAAAACCACTTTTCACACTTGTGTTAGTGTTGAAAAACCACTTTTCGCACTTGTGTTGGTGTAGGAAACCACTTTTGCACTTGTATTAGTGTGGAAAAAACACTTTTTGCACTTGTGATAGTGTTGAAAAACCACTTTTCGCACTTGTGTTAGTGTTGAAAAACCACTTTTCGCACTTGTGTTGGTGCAGGAAACCACTTTTGCACTTGTATTTGTGTTGAAAAACCACTTTTCGCACTTGTGTTAGTGTTGAAAAACCACTTTTCGCACTTGTGTTGGTGCAGGAAACCACTTTTGCACTTGTATTTGTGTTGAAAAACCACTTTTCGCACTTGTGTTAGTGTTGAAAAACCACTTTTCGCACTTGTGTTGGTGCAGGAAACCACTTTTGCACTTGTATTAGTGTGGAAAAAACACTTTTCGCACTTGTGTTAGTGTTGAAAAACCACTTTTCGCACTTGTGTTAGTGTTGAAATACCACTTTTTGCACTTGTGTTAGTGTTGAAAAACCACTTTTCGCACTTGTATTGGTGCAGGAAACCACTTTTGCACTTGTATTAGTGTGGAAAAAACCACTTTTCGCACTTGTGTTAGTGTTGAAATACCACTTTTCGCACTTGTCATAGTGTTGAAAAACCACTTTTCGCACTTGTGTTAGTGTTGAAAAACCACTTTTCGCACTTGTGTTGGTGCAGGAAACCACTTTTGCACTTGTATTAGTGTGGAAAAACCACTTTTCGCACTTGTGTTAGTGTTGAAAAACCACTTTTCGCACTTGTGTTAGTGTTGAAAAACCACTTTTCGCACTTGTGTTGGTGAAGGAAACCACTTTTGCACTTGTATTAGTGTGGAAAAACCACTTTTCGCACTTGTGTTAGTGTTGAAATACCACTTTTCGAACTTGTCATAGTGTTGAAAAACCACTTTTCGCACTTGTGTTAGTGTTGAAAAACCACTTTTCGCACTTGTGTTGGTGCAGGAAACCACTTTTGCACTTGTATTAGTGTGGAAAAAACACTTTTCGCACTTGTGTTAGTGTTGAAAAACCACTTTTCGCACTTGTGTTAGTGTTGAAAAACCACTTTTCGCACTTGTGTTGGTGCAGGAAACCACTTTTGCACTTGTATTAGTGTGGAAAAAACACTTTTCGCACTTGTGTTAGTGTTGAAAAACCACTTTTCGCACTTTTGTTAGTGTTGAAATACCACTTTTTACACTTGTGTTAGTGTTGAAAAACCACTTTTCGCACTTGTGTTGGTGCAGGAAACCACTTTTGCACTTGTATTAGTGTGGAAAAACCACTTTTCGCACTTGTGTTAGTGTTGAAAAACCACTTTTCGCACTTGTGTTAGTGTTGAAAAAACACTTTTCGCACTTGTGGTGGTGCAGGAAACCACTTTTGCACTTGTATTAGTGTGGAAAAACCACTTTTTGCATTTGTGATAATGTTGAAAACCCACATTTCGCACTTATGTTAGTGTTGAAAAACCACTTTTCGCACTTGTGTTGGTGCAGGAAACCACTTTTGCACTTGTATTGGTGTGGAAAAACCACTTTTCGCACTTGTGTTAGTGTTTTAAAACCACTTTTCGCACTTGTGTTAGTGTTGAAAAACCACTTTTCGCACTTGTGTTGGTGCAGGAAACCACTTTTGCACTTGTATTAGTGTGGAAAAAACCACTTTTCGCACTTGTGTTAGTGTTGAAAAACCACTTTTCGCACTTGTGTTGGTGAAGGAATCCACTTTTGCACTTGTATTAGTGTGGAAAAACCACTTTTCGCACTTGTGTTAGTGTTGAAATACCACTTTTCGCACTTGTCATAGTGTTGAAAAACCACTTTTCGCACTTGTGTTAGTGTTGAAAAACCACTTTTCGCACTAGTGTTGGTGCAGAAAACCACTTTCGCACTTGTGTTAGTGTTGAAAAACCACTTTTCGCACTTGTGTTGGTGCAGGAAACCACTTTTGCACTTGTATTAGTGTGGAAAAAACACTTTTTGCACTTGTGATAATGTTGAAAAACTACTTTTCGCACTTGTGTTAGTGTTGAAAAACCACTTTTCGCACTTTTGTTGGTGCAGGAAACCACTTTTGCACTTGTATTAGTGTGGAAAAACCACTTTTTGCACTTGTGATAGTGTTGAAAACCCACTTTTCGCACTTGTGTTAGTGTGAAATACCACTTTTTGCACTTGTGTTAGTGTTGAAAAACCACTTTTCGCACTTGTGTTCGTGCAGGAAACCACTTTTGCACTTGTATTAGTGTGGAAAAAATACTTTTCGCACTTGTGTTAGTGTTGAAAAACCACTTTTCGCACTTGTGTTAGTGTTGAAAAACCACTTTTCGCACTTGTGTTGGTGCAGGAAACCAGTTTTGCACTTGTATTAGTGTGGAAAAACCACTTTTTGCACTTGTGTTAGTGTTGAAAAACCACTTTTCGCACTTGTGTTAGTGTTGAAAAACCACTTTTCGCACTTGTGTTAGTGTTGAAAAACCACTTTTCGCACTTGTGTTGGTGCAGGAAACCACTTTTGCACTTGTATTAGTGTGGAAAAACCACTTTTTGCACTTGTGTTAGTGTTGAAAACCCACTTTTCGCACTTATGTTAGTGTTGAAAAACCACTTTTCGCACTTGTGTTGGTGCAGGAAACCACTTTTGCACTTGTATTAGTGTGGAAAAACCACTTTTCGCACTTGTGTTAGTGTTGAAAACCCACTTTTCGCACTTATGTTAGTGTTGAAAAACCACTTTTCGCACTTGTGTTGGTGCAGGAAACCACTTTTGCACTTGTATTAGTGTGGAAAAACCACTTTTCGCACTTGTGTTAGTGTTAAAAAACCACTTTTCGCACTTGTGTTAGTGTTGAAAAACCACTTTTCGCACTTGTGTTGGTGCAGGAAACCACTTTTGCACTTTTATTGGTGTGGAAAAACCACTTTTCGCACTTGTGTTAGTGTTTTAAAACCACTTTTCGCACTTGTGTTAGTGTTGAAAAACCACTTTTCGCACTTGTGTTAGTGTTGAAAAACCACTTTTCGCACTTGTGTTGGTGCAGGAAACCACTTTTGCACTTGTATTAGTGTGGAAAAAACACTTTTTGCACTTGTGATAGTGTTGAAAAACCACTTTTCGCACTTGTGTTAGTGTTGAAAAACCACTTTTCGCACTTGTGTTGGTGCAGGTAACCATTTTTGCACTTGTATCTGTGTGGAAAAAACCACTATTTGCACTTGTGATAGTGTTGAAAAACCACTTTTCGCACTTGTGTTAGTGTTGAAAAACCACTTATCGCACTTGTGTTGGTGCAGGAAACCACTTTTGCACTTGTATTAGTGTGGAAAAACCACTTTTCGCACTTGTGTTAATGTTGAAAAACCACTTTTCGCACTTGTGTTAGTGTTGAAATACCACTTTTCGCACTTGTGTTAGTGTTGAAAAACCACTTTTCGCACTTGTGTTGGTGCAGGAAACCACTTTTGCACTTGTATTAGTGTGGAAAAAACACTTTTCGCACTTGTGTTAGTGTTGAAAAACCACTTTTCACACTTGTCTTAGTGTTGAAAGACCACTTTTCGCACTTGTGTTGGTGCAGGAAACCACTTTTGCACTTGTATTAGTGTGGAAAAAACACTTTTCGCACTTGTGTTAGTGTTGAAAAACCACTTTTCGCACTTGTGTTAGTGTTGAAATACCACTTTTTGCACTTGTGTTAGTGTTGAAAAACCACTTTTCGCACTTGTATTGGTGCAGGAAACCACTTTTGCACTTGTATTAGTGTGGAAAAAACCACTTTTCGCACTTGTGTTAGTGTTGAAATACCACTTTTCGCACTTGTCATAGTGTTGAAAAACCACTTTTCGCACTTGTGTTAGTGTTGAAAAACCACTTTTCGCACTTGTGTTGGTGCAGGAAACCACTTTTGCACTTGTATTAGTGTGGAAAAACCACTTTTTGCACTTGTGTTAGTGTTGAAAAACCACTTTTCGCACTTGTATTAGTGTGGAAAAACCACTTTTCGCACTTGTGTTAGTGTTGAAATACCACTTTTCGCACTTGTCATAGTGTTGAAAAACCACTTTTCGCACTTGTGTTAGTGTTGAAAAACCAGTTTTCGCACTTGTGTTGGTGCAGGAAACCACTTTTGCACTTGTATTAGTGTGGAAAAAACACTTTTTGCACTTGTGTTAGTGTTGAAAAACCACTTTTCGCACTTGTGTTAGTGTTGAAAAACCACTTTTCGCACTTGTGTTGGTGCAGGAAACCACTTTTGCACTTGTATTAGTGTGGAAAAAACACTTTTCGCACTTGTGTTAGTGTTGAAAAACCACTTTTCGCACTTTTGTTAGTGTTGAAATACCACTTTTTGCACTTGTGTTAGTGTTGAAAAACCACTTTTCGCACTTGTGTTGGTGCAGGAAACCACTTTTGCACTTGTATTAGTGTGGAAAAACCACTTTTCGCACTTGTGTTAGTGTTGAAAAACCACTTTTCGCACTTGTGTTAGTGTTGAAAAAACACTTTTCGCACTTGTGGTGGTGCAGGAAACCACTTTTGCATTTGTATTAGTGTGGAAAAACCACTTTTTGCATTTGTGATAGTGTTGAAAACCCACATTTCTCACTTATGTTAGTGTTGAAAAACCACTTTTCGCACTTGTGTTGGTGCAGGAAACCACTTTTGCACTTGTATTGGTGTGGAAAAACCACTTTTCGCACTTGTGTTAGTGTTTTAAAACCACTTTTCGTACTTGTGTTAGTGTTGAAAAACCACTTTTCGCACTTGTGTTGGTGCAGGAAACCACTTTTGCACTTGTATTAGTGTGGAAAAAACCACTTTTCGCACTTGTGTTAGTGTTGAAAAACCACTTTTCGCACTTGTGTTGGTGAAGAAAACCACTTTTGCACTTGTATTAGTGTGGAAAAACCACTTTTCGCACTTGTGTTAGTGTTGAAATACCACTTTTCGCACTTGTCATAGTGTTGAAAAACCACTTTTCGCACTTGTGTTAGTGTTGAAAAACCACTTTTCGCACTAGTGTTGGTGCAGAAAACCACTTTCACACTTGTGTTAGTGTTGAAAAACCACTTTTCGCACTTGTGTTGGTGCAGGAAACCACTTTTGCACTTGTATTAGTGTGGAAAAAACACTTTTTGCACTTGTGATAATGTTGAAAAACTACTTTTCGCACTTGTGTTAGTGTTGAAAAACCACTTTTCGCACCTTTGTTGGTGCAGGAAACCACTTTTGTACTTGTATTAGTGTGGAAAAACCACTTTTTGCACTTGTGATAGTGTTGAAAACCCACTTTTCGCACTTGTGTTAGTGTTGAAATACCACTTTTTGCACTTGTGTTAGTGTTGAAAAACCACTTTTCGCACTTGTGTTGGTGCAGGAAACCACTTTTGCACTTGTATTAGTGTGGAAAAAATACTTTTCGCACTTGTGTTAGTGTTGAAAAACCACTTTTCGCACTTGTGTTAGTGTTGAAAAACCACTTTTCGCACTTGTGTTGGTGCAGGAAACCAGTTTTGCACTTGTATTAGTGTGGAAAAACCACTTTTTGCACTTGTGTTAGTGTTGAAAAACCACTTTTCGCACTTGTGTTAGTGTTGAAAAACCACTTTTCGCACTTGTGTTGGTGCAGGAAACCACTTTTGCACTTGTATTAGTGTGGAAAAAACACTTTTTGCACTTGTGATAGTGTTGAAAAACCACTTTTCGCACTTGTGTTAGTGTTGAAAAACCACTTTTCGCACTTGTGTTGGTGCAGGAAACCACTTTTGCACTTGTATTAGTGTGGAAAAACCACTTTTTGCACTTGTGATAGTGTTGAAAACCCACTTTTCGCACTTATGTTAGTGTTGAAAAACCACTTTTCGCACTTGTGTTGGTGCAGGAAACCACTTTTGCACTTGTATTAGTGTGGAAAAACCACTTTTCGCACTTGTGTTAGTGTTAAAAAACCACTTTTCGCACTTGTGTTAGTGTTGAAAAACCACTTTTCGCACTTGTGTTGGTGCAGGAAACCACTTTTGCACTTGTATTGGTGTGGAAAAACCACTTTTCGCACTTGTGTTAGTGTTTTAAAACCACTTTTCGCACTTGTGTTAGTGTTGAAAAACCACTTTTCGCACTTGTGTTAGTGTTGAAAAACCACTTTTCGCACTTGTGTTGGTGCAGGAAACCACTTTTGCACTTGTATTAGTGTGGAAAAAACACTTTTTGCACTTGTGATAGTGTTGAAAAACCACTTTTCGCACTTGTGTTAGTGTTGAAAAACCACTTTTCGCACTTGTGTTGGTGCAGGAAACCATTTTTGCACTTGTATCTGTGTGGAAAAACCACTATTTGCACTTGTGATAGTGTTGAAAAACCACTCTTCGCACTTGTGTTAGTGTTGAAAAACCACTTTTCGCACTTGTGTTGGTGCAGGAAACCACTTTTGCACTTGTATTAGTGTGGAAAAACCACTTTTCGCACTTGTGTTAATGTTGAAAAACCACTTTTCGCACTTGTGTTAGTGTTGAAATACCACTTTTCGCACTTGTGTTAGTGTTGAAAAACCACTTTTCGCACTTGTGTTGGTGCAGGAAACCACTTTTGCACTTGTATTAGTGTGGAAAAAACACTTTTCGCACTTGTGTTAGTGTTGAAAAACCACTTTTCACACTTGTCTTAGTGTTGAAAGACCACTTTTCGCACTTGTGTTGGTGCAGGAAACCGCTTTTGCACTTGTATTAGTGTGGAAAAAACACTTTTCGCACTTGTGTTAGTGTTGAAAAAACACTTTTCGCACTTGTGTTAGTGTTGAAAAACCACTTTTCGCACTTTTGTTAGTGTTGAAAAGCACTTTTCGCACTTGTGTTGGTGCAGGAAACCACTTTTGCACTTGTATTAGTGTGGAAAAAACACTTTTCGCACTTGTGTTAGTGTTGAAAAACCACATTTCGCACTTGTGTTAGTGTTGAAAAACCACTTTTCGCACTTGTGTTGGTGCAGGAAACCACTTTTGCACTTGTATTAGTGTGGAAAAAACACTTTTTGCACTTGTGTCAATGTTGATAAACCACTTTTCGCACTTGTGTTTGTGTTGAAAAACGACTTTTCGCGCTTGTGTTGGTGAAGGAAACCACTTTTGCACTTGTATTAGTGTGGAAAAACCACTTTTCGCACTTGTGTTAGTGTTGAAAAACCACTTTTCGCACTTTTGTTAGTGTTGAAAAACCACTTTTCGCACTTGTGTTAGTGTTGAAAAACCACTTTTCGCACTTGTGTTGGTGCAGGAAACCACTTTTGCACTTGTATTAGTGTGGAAAAAACACTTTTCGCACTTGTGTTAGTGTTGAAAAACCACTTTTCGCACTTGTGTTAGTGTTGAAAAACCACTTTTCGCACTTGTGTTAGTGTTGAAAAGCACTTTTCGCACTTGTGTTGGTGCAGGAAACCACTTTTGCACTTGTATTAGTGTGGAAAAACCACTTTTCGCACTTGTGTTAGTGTTTTAAAACCACTTTTCGCACTTGTGTTAGTGTTGAAAAACCACTTTTCGCACTTGTGTTAGTGTTGAAAAACCACTTTTCGCACTTGTGTTGGTGCAGGAAACCAGTTTTGCACTTGTATTAGTGTGGAAAAACCACTTTTTGCACTTGTGTTAGTGTTGAAAAACCACTTTTCGCACTTGTGTTAGTGTTGAAAAACCACTTTTCGCACTTGTGTTGGTGCAGGAAACCACTTTTGCACTTGTATTAGTGTGGAAAAAACACTTTTTGCACTTGTGATAGTGTTGAAAAACCACTTTTCGCACTTGTGTTAGTGTTGAAAAACCACTTTTCGCACTTGTGTTGGTGCAGGAAACCACTTTTGCACTTGTATTAGTGTGGAAAAACCACTTTTTGCACTTGTGTTAGTGTTGAAAACCCACTTTTCGCACTTATGTTAGTGTTGAAAAACCACTTTTCGCACTTGTGTTGGTGCAGGAAACCACTTTTGCACTTGTATTAGTGTGGAAAAACCACTTTTCGCACTTGTGTTAGTGTTGAAAACCCACTTTTCGCACTTATGTTAGTGTTGAAAAACCACTTTTCGCACTTGTGTTGGTGCAGGAAACCACTTTTGCACTTGTATTAGTGTGGAAAAACCACTTTTCGCACTTGTGTTAGTGTTAAAAAACCACTTTTCGCACTTGTGTTAGTGTTGAAAAACCACTTTTCGCACTTGTGTTGGTGCAGGAAACCACTTTTGCACTTGTATTGGTGTGGAAAAACCACTTTTCGCACTTGTGTTAGTGTTTTAAAACCACTTTTCGCACTTGTGTTAGTGTTGAAAAACCACTTTTCGCACTTGTGTTAGTGTTGAAAAACCACTTTTCGCACTTGTGTTGGTGCAGGAAACCACTTTTGCACTTGTATTAGTGTGGAAAAAACACTTTTTGCACTTGTGATAGTGTTGAAAAACCACTTTTCGCACTTGTGTTAGTGTTGAAAAACCACTTTTCGCACTTGTGTTGGTGCAGGAAACCATTTTTGCACTTGTATCTGTGTGGAAAAACCACTATTTGCACTTGTGATAGTGTTGAAAAACCACTTTTCGCACTTGTGTTAGTGTTGAAAAACCACTTTTCGCACTTGTGTTGGTGCAGGAAACCACTTTTGCACTTGTATTAGTGTGGAAAAACCACTTTTCGCACTTGTGTTAATGTTGAAAAACCACTTTTCGCACTTGTGTTAGTGTTGAAATACCACTTTTCGCACTTGTGTTAGTGTTGAAAAACCACTTTTCGCACTTGTGTTGGTGCAGGAAACCACTTTTGCACTTGTATTAGTGTGGAAAAAACACTTTTCGCACTTGTGTTAGTGTTGAAAAACCACTTTTCACACTTGTCTTAGTGTTGAAAGACCACTTTTCGCACTTGTGTTGGTGCAGGAAACCACTTTTGCACTTGTATTAATGTGGAAAAAACACTTTTCGCACTTGTGTTAGTGTTGAAAAACCACTTTTCGCACTTGTGTTAGTGTTGAAATACCACTTTTTGCACTTGTGTTAGTGTTGAAAAACCACTTTTCGCACTTGTATTGGTGCAGGAAACCACTTTTGCACTTGTATTAGTGTGGAAAAAACCACTTTTCGCACTTGTGTTAGTGTTGAAATACCACTTTTCGCACTTGTCATAGTGTTGAAAAACCACTTTTCGCACTTGTGTTAGTGTTGAAAAACCACTTTTCGCACTTGTGTTGGTGCAGGAAACCACTTTTGCACTTGTATTAGTGTGGAAAAACCACTTTTTGCACTTGTGTTAGTGTTGAAAAACCACTTTTCGCACTTGTATTAGTGTGGAAAAACCACTTTTCGCACTTGTGTTAGTGTTGAAATACCACTTTTCGCACTTGTCATAGTGTTGAAAAACCACTTTTCGCACTTGTGTTAGTGTTGAAAAACCAGTTTTCGCACTTGTGTTGGTGCAGGAAACCACTTTTGCACTTGTATTAGTGTGGAAAAAACACTTTTTGCACTTGTGTTAGTGTTGAAAAACCACTTTTCGCACTTGTGTTAGTGTTGAAAAACCACTTTTCGCACTTGTGTTGGTGCAGGAAACCACTTTTGCACTTGTATTAGTGTGGAAAAAACACTTTTCGCACTTGTGTTAGTGTTGAAAAACCACTTTTCGCACTTTTGTTAGTGTTGAAATACCACTTTTTGCACTTGTGTTAGTGTTGAAAAACCACTTTTCGCACTTGTGTTGGTGCAGGAAACCACTTTTGCACTTGTATTAGTGTGTAAAAACCACTTTTCGCACTTGTGTTAGTGTTGAAAAACCACTTTTCGCACTTGTGTTAGTGTTGAAAAAACACTTTTCGCACTTGTGGTGGTGCAGGAAACCACTTTTGCATTTGTATTAGTGTGGAAAAACCACTTTTTGCATTTGTGATAGTGTTGAAAACCCACATTTCGCACTTATGTTAGTGTTGAAAAACCACTTTTCGCACTTGTGTTGGTGCAGGAAACCACTTTTGCACTTGTATTGGTGTGGAAAAACCACTTTTCGCACTTGTGTTAGTGTTTTAAAACCACTTTTCGCACTTGTGTTAGTGTTGAAAAACCACTTTTCGCACTTGTGTTGGTGCAGGAAACCACTTTTGCACTTGTATTAGTGTGGAGAAAACCACTTTTCGCACTTGTGTTAGTGTTGAAAAACCACTTTTCGCACTTGTGTTGGTGAAGAAAACCACTTTTGCACTTGTATTAGTGTGGAAAAACCACTTTTCGCACTTGTGTTAGTGTTGAAATACCACTTTTCGCACTTGTCATAGTGTTGAAAAACCACTTTTCACACTTGTGTTAGTGTTGAAAAACCACTTTTCGCACTAGTGTTGGTGCAGAAAACCACTTTCGCACTTGTGTTAGTGTTGAAAAACCACTTTTCGCACTTGTGTTGGTGCAGGAAACCACTTTTGCACTTGTATTAGTGTGGAAAAAACACTTTTTGCACTTGTGATAATGTTGAAAAACTACTTTTCGCACTTGTGTTAGTGTTGAAAAACCACTTTTCGCACTTTTGTTGGTGCAGGAAACCACTTTTGTACTTGTATTAGTGTGGAAAAACCACTTTTTGCACTTGTGATAGTGTTGAAAACCCACTTTTCGCACTTGTGTTAGTGTTGAAATACCACTTTTTGCACTTGTGTTAGTGTTGAAAAACCACTTTTCGCACTTGTGTTGGTGCAGGAAACCACTTTTGCACTTGTATTAGTGTGGAAAAAATACTTTTCGCACTTGTGTTAGTGTTGAAAAACCACTTTTCGCACTTGTGTTAGTGTTGAAAAACCACTTTTCGCACTTGTGTTGGTGCAGGAAACCAGATTTGCACTTGTATTAGTGTGGAAAAACCACTTTTTGCACTTGTGTTAGTGTTGAAAAACCACTTTTCGCACTTGTGTTAGTGTTGAAAAACCACTTTTCGCACTTGTGTTGGTGCAGGAAACCACTTTTGCACTTGTATTAGTGTGGAAAAAACACTTTTTGCACTTGTGATAGTGTTGAAAAACCACTTTTCGCACTTGTGTTAGTGTTGAAAAACCACTTTTCGCACTTGTGTTGGTGCAGGAAACCACTTTTGCACTTGTATTAGTGTGGAAAAACCACTTTTTGCACTTGTGATAGTGTTGAAAACCCACTTTTCGCACTTATGTTAGTGTTGAAAAACCACTTTTCGCACTTGTGTTGGTGCAGGAAACCACTTTTGCACTTGTATTAGTGTGGAAAAACCACTTTTCGCACTTGTGTTAGTGTTAAAAAACCACTTTTCGCACTTGTGTTAGTGTTGAAAAACCACTTTTCGCACTTGTGTTGGTGCAGGAAACCACTTTTGCACTTGTATTGGTGTGGAAAAACCACTTTTCGCACTTGTGTTAGTGTTTTAAAACCACTTTTCGCACTTGTGTTAGTGTTGAAAAACCACTTTTCGCACTTGTGTTAGTGTTGAAAAACCACTTTTCGCACTTGTGTTGGTGCAGGAAACCACTTTTGCACTTGTATTAGTGTGGAAAAAACACTTTTTGCACTTGTGATAGTGTTGAAAAACCACTTTTCGCACTTGTGTTAGTGTTGAAAAACCACTTTTCGCACTTGTGTTGGTGCAGGAAACCATTTTTGCACTTGTATCTGTGTGGAAAAACCACTATTTGCACTTGTGATAGTGTTGAAAAACCACTTTTCGCACTTGTGTTAGTGTTGAAAAACCACTTTTCGCACTTGTGTTGGTGCAGGAAACCACTTTTGCACTTGTATTAGTGTGGAAAAACCACTTTTCGCACTTGTGTTAATGTTGAAAAACCACTTTTCGCACTTGTGTTAGTGTTGAAATACCACTTTTCGCACTTGTGTTAGTGTTGAAAAACCACTTTTCGCACTTGTGTTGGTGCAGGAAACCACTTTTGCACTTGTATTAGTGTGGAAAAAACACTTTTCGCACTTGTGTTAGTGTTGAAAAACCACTTTTCACACTTGTCTTAGTGTTGAAAGACCACTTTTCGCACTTGTGTTGGTGCAGGAAACCGCTTTTGCACTTGTATTAGTGTGGAAAAAACACTTTTCGCACTTGTGTTAGTGTTGAAAAAACACTTTTCGCACTTGTGTTAGTGTTGAAAAACCACTTTTCGCACTTGTGTTAGTGTTGAAAAGCACTTTTCGCACTTGTGTTGGTGCAGGAAACCACTTTTGCACTTGTATTAGTGTGGAAAAAACACTTTTCGCACTTGTGTTAGTGTTGAAAAACCACATTTCGCACTTGTGTTAGTGTTGAAAAACCACTTTTCGCACTTGTGTTGGTGCAGGAAACCACTTTTGCACTTGTATTAGTGTGGAAAAAACACTTTTCGCACTTGTGTCAATGTTGATAAACCACTTTTCGCACTTGTGTTTGTGTTGAAAAACGACTTTTCGCGCTTGTGTTGGTGAAGGAAACCACTTTTGCACTTGTATTAGTGTGGAAAAACCACTTTTCGCACTTGTGTTAGTGTTGAAAAACCACTTTTCGCACTTTTGTTAGTGTTGAAAAACCACTTTTCGCACTTGTGTTAGTGTTGAAAAACCACTTTTCGCACTTGTGTTGGTGCAGGAAACCACTTTTGCACTTGTATTAGTGTGGAAAAAACACTTTTCGCACTTGTGTTAGTGTTGAAAAACCACTTTTCGCACTTGTGTTGGTGCAGGAAACCACTTTTGCACTTGTATTAGTGTGGAAAAAACACTTTTCGCACTTGTGTTAGTGTTGAAAAACCACTTTTCGCACTTGTGTTAGTGTTGAAATACCACTTTTTTCACTTGTGTTAGTGTTGAAAAACCACTTTTCGCACTTGTATTGGTGCAGCAAACCACTTTTGCACTTGTATTAGTGTGGAAAAAACCACTTTTCGCACTTGTGTTAGTGTTGAAATACCACTTTTCGCACTTGTCATAGTGTTGAAAAACCACTTTTCGCACTTGTGTTAGTGTTGAAAAACCACTTTTCGCACTTGTGTTGGTGCAGGAAACCACTTTTGCACTTGTATTAGTGTGGAAAAACCACTTTTCGCACTTGTGTTAGTGTTGAAAAACCACTTTTCGCACTTGTGTTAGTGTTGAAAAACCACTTTTCGCACTTGTGTTGGTGAAGGAAACCACTTTTGCACTTGTATTAGTGTGGAAAAACCACTTTTCGCACTTGTGTTAGTGTTGAAATACCACTTTTCGCACTTGTCATAGTGTTGAAAAACCACTTTTCGCACTTGTGTTAGTGTTGAAAAACCACTTTTCGCACTTGTGTTGGTGCAGGAAACCACTTTTGCACTTGTATTAGTGTGGAAAAAACACTTTTCGCACTTGTGTTAGTGTTGAAAAACCACTTTTCGCACTTGTGTTAGTGTTGAAAAACCACTTTTCGCACTTGTGTTGGTGCAGGAAACCACTTTTGCACTTGTATTAGTGTGGAAAAAACACTTTTCGCACTTGTGTTAGTGTTGAAAAACCACTTTTCGCACTTGTGTTAGTGTTGAAATACCACTTTTTGCACTTGTGTTAGTGTTGAAAAACCACTTTTCGCACTTGTGTTGGTGCAGGAAACCACTTTTGCACTTGTATTAGTGTGGAAAAACCACTTTTTGCACTTGTGTTAGTGTTGAAAAACCACTTTTCGCACTTGTGTTAGTGTTGAAAAAACACTTTTCGCACTTGTGGTGGTGCAGGAAACCACTTTTGCACTTGTATTAGTGTGGAAAAACCACTTTTTGCATTTGTGATAGTGTTGAAAACCCACATTTCGCACTTATGTTAGTGTTGAAAAACCACTTTTCGCACTTGTGTTGGTGCAGGAAACCACTTTTGCACTTGTATTGGTGTGGAAAAACCACTTTTCGCACTTGTGTTAGTGTTTTAAAACCACTTTTCGCACTTGTCTTAGTGTTGAAAAACCACTTTTCGCACTTGTGTTGGTGCAGGAAACCACTTTTGCACTTGTATTAGTGTGGAAAAAACCACTTTTCGCACTTGTGTTAGTGTTGAAAAACCACTTTTCGCACTTGTGTTGGTGAAGGAAACCACTTTTGCACTTGTATTAGTGTGGAAAAACCACTTTTCGCACTTGTGTTAGTGTTGAAATACCACTTTTCGCACTTGTCATAGTGTTGAAAAACCACTTTTCGCACTTGTGTTAGTGTTGAAAAACCACTTTTCGCACTAGTGTTGGTGCAGAAAACCACTTTTGCACTTGTATTAGTGTGGAAAAAACACTTTTCGCACTTGTGTTAGTGTTGAAAAACCACTTTTCGCACTTGTGTTAGTGTTGAAAAACCACTTTTCGCACTTGTGTTGGTGCAGGAAACCACTTTTGCACTTGTATTAGTGTGGAAAAAACACTTTTCGCACTTGTGTTAGTGTTGAAAAACCACTTTTCGCACTTGTGTTAGTGTTGAAATACCACTTTTTGCACTTGTGTTAGTGTTGAAAAACCACTTTTCGCACTTGTGTTGGTGCAGGAAACCACTTTTGCACTTGTATTAGTGTGGAAAAAACCACTTTTCGCACTTGTGTTAGTGTTGAAAAACCACTTTTCGCACTTGTGTTAGTGTTGAAAAACCACTTTTCGCACTTGTGGTGGTGCAGGAAACCACTTTTGCACTTGTATTAGTGTGGAAAAACCACTTTTTGCACTTGTGATAGTGTTGAAAACCCACATTTCGCACTTATGTTAGTGTTGAAAAACCACTTTTCGCACTTGTGTTGGTGCAGGAAACCACTTTTGCACTTGTATTGGTGTGGAAAAACCACTTTTCGCACTTGTGTTAGTGTTTTAAAACCACTTTTCGCACTTGTGTTAGTGTTGAAAAACCACTTTTCGCACTTGTGTTGGTGCAGGAAACCACTTTTGCACTTGTATTAGTGTGGAAAAACCACTTTTCGCACTTGTGTTAGTGTTGAAAAACCACTTTTCGCACTTGTGTTAGTGTTGAAAAACCACTTTTCGCACTTGTGTTGGTGAAGGAAACCACTTTTGCACTTGTATTAGTGTGGAAAAACCACTTTTCGCACTTGTGTTAGTGTTGAAATACCACTTTTCGCACTTGTCGTAGTGTTGAAAAACCACTTTTCGCACTTGTGTTAGTGTTGAAAAACCACTTTTCGCACTTGTGTTGGTGCAGGAAACCACTTTTGCACTTGTATTAGTGTGGAAAAAACACTTTTCGCACTTGTGTTAGTGTTGAAAAACCACTTTTCGCACTTGTGTTAGTGTTGAAAAACCACTTTTCGCACTTGTGTTGGTGCAGGAAACCACTTTTGCACTTGTATTAGTGTGGAAAAAACACTTTTCGCACTTGTGTTAGTGTTGAAAAACCACTTTTCGCACTTGTGTTAGTGTTGAAATACCACTTTTTGCACTTGTGTTAGTGTTGAAAAACCACTTTTCGCACTTGTGTTGGTGCAGGAAACCACTTTTGCACTTATATTGGTGTGGAGAAACCACTTTTCGCACTTGTGTTAGTGTTTTAAAACCACTTTTCGCACTTGTGTTAGTGTTGAAATACCACTTTTCGCACTTGTGTTAGTGTTGAAAAACCACTTTTCGCACTTGTGTTGGTGCAGGAAACCACTTTTGCACTTGTATTAGTGTGGAAAAAACACTTTTCACACTTGTGTTAGTGTTGAAAAACCACTTTTCACACTTGTGTTAGTGTTGAAAAACCACTTTTCGCACTTGTGTTGGTGTAGGAAACCACTTTTGCACTTGTATTAGTGTGGAAAAAACACTTTTTGCACTTGTGATAGTGTTGAAAAACCACTTTTCGCACTTGTGTTAGTGTTTTAAAACCACTTTTCGCACTTGTGTTAGTGTTGAAATACCACTTTTCGCACTTGTGTTAGTGTTGAAAAACCACTTTTCGCACTTGTGTTGGTGCAGGAAACCACTTTTGCACTTGTATTAGTGTGGAAAAAACACTTTTCACACTTGTGTTAGTGTTGAAAAACCACTTTTCACACTTGTGTTAGTGTTGAAAAACCACTTTTCGCACTTGTGTTGGTGCAGGAAACCACTTTTGCACTTGTATTAGTGTGGAAAAACCACTTTTCGCACTTGTGTTAGTGTTAAAAAACCACTTTTCGCACTTGTGTTAGTGTTGAAAAACCACTTTTCGCACTTGTGTTGGTGCAGGAAACCACTTTTGCACTTGTATTAGTGTGGAACAAACCACTTTTCGCACTTGTGTTAGTGTTAAAAAACCACTTTTCGCACTTGTGTTAGTGTTGAAAAACCACTTTTCGCACTTGTGTTGGTGCAGGAAACCACTTTTGCACTTGTATTGGTGTGGAAAAACCACTTTTCGCACTTGTGTTAGTGTTTTAAAACCACTTTTCGCACTTGTGTTAGTGTTGAAAAACCACTTTTCGCACTTGTGTTAGTGTTGAAAAACCACTTTTCGCACTTGTGTTGGTGCAGGAAACCACTTTTGCACTTGTATTAGTGTGGAAAAAACACTTTTTGCACTTGTGATAGTGTTGAAAAACCACTTTTCGCACTTGTGTTAGTGTTGAAAAACCACTTTTCGCACTTGTGTTGGTGCAGGAAACCATTTTTGCACTTGTATCTGTGTGGAAAAACCACTATTTGCACTTGTGATAGTGTTGAAAAACCACTTTTCGCACTTGTGTTAGTGTTGAAAAACCACTTTTCGCACTTGTGTTGGTGCAGGAAACCACTTTTGCACTTGTATTAGTGTGGAAAAAAGACTTTTCACACTTGTGTTAGTGTTGAAAAACCACTTTTCACACTTGTGTTAGTGTTGAAAAACCACTTTTCGCACTTGTGTTGGTGTAGGAAACCACTTTTGCACTTGTATTAGTGTGGAAAAAACACTTTTTGCACTTGTGATAGTGTTGAAAAACCACTTTTCGCACTTGTGTTAGTGTTGAAAAACCACTTTTCGCACTTGTGTTGGTGCAGGAAACCACTTTTGCACTTGTATTTGTGTTGAAAAACCACTTTTCGCACTTGTGTTAGTGTTGAAAAACCACTTTTCGCACTTGTGTTGGTGCAGGAAACCACTTTTGCACTTGTATTAGTGTGGAAAAACCACTTTTCGCACTTGTGTTAGTGTTGAAAAACCACTTTTCGCACTTGTGTTAGTGTTGAAATACCACTTTTCGCACTTGTGTTAGTGTTGAAAAACCACTTTTCGCACTTGTGTTGGTGCAGGAAACCACTTTTGCACTTGTATTAGTGTGGAAAAAACACTTTTCGCACTTGTGTTAGTGTTGAAAAACCACTTTTCGCACTTGTCTTAGTGTTGAAAGACCACTTTTCGCACTTGTGTTGGTGCAGGAAACCACTTTTGCACTTTTATTAGTGTGGAAAAAACACTTTTTGCACTTGTGATAGTGTTGAAAAACCACTTTTCGCACTTGTGTTGGTGCAGGAAACCACTTTTGCACTTGTATTAGTGTGGAAAAACCACTTTTCGCACTTGTGTTAGTGTTGAAAAACCACTTTTCGCACTTGTGTTAGTGTTGAAAAACCACTTTTCGCACTTGTGTTGGTGGAGGAAACCACTTTTGCACTTGTATTAGTGTTGCAAAACCACTTTTCGCACTTGTGTTAGTGTTGAAAAACCACTTTTCACACTTGTGTTAGTGTTGAAATACCACTTTTCGCACGTGTGTTGGTGCAGGAAACCACTTTTGCACTTGTAGTAGTGTGGAAAAAACACTTTTTGCACTTGTGATAGTGTTGAAAAACCACATTTCGCACTTGTGTTAGTGTTGAAAAACCACATTTCGCACTTGTGTTGGTGCAGGAAACCACTTTTGCACTTGTATTAGTGTGGAAAAACCACTTTTCGCACTTGTGTTAGTGTTGAAAAACCACTTTTCGCACTTGTGTTAGTGTTAAAAAACCACTTTTCGCACTTGTGTTAGTGTTGAAATACCACTTTTCGCACTTGTGTTAGTGTTGAAAAACCACTTTTCGCACTTGTGTTGGTGCAGGAAACCACTTTTGCACTTGTATTAGTGTGGAAAAAACACTTTTCACACTTGTGTTAGTGTTGAAAAACCACTTTTCACACTTGTGTTAGTGTTGAAAAACCACTTTTCGCACTTGTGTTGGTGCAGGAAACCACTTTTGCACTTGTATTAGTGTGGAAAAACCACTTTTCGCACTTGTGTTAGTGTTAAAAAACCACTTTTCGCACTTGTGTTAGTGTTGAAAAACCACTTTTCGCACTTGTGTTGGTGCAGGAAACCACTTTTGCACTTGTATTAGTGTGGAACAAACCACTTTTCGCACTTGTGTTAGTGTTAAAAAACCACTTTTCGCACTTGTGTTAGTGTTGAAAAACCACTTTTCGCACTTGTGTTGGTGCAGGAAACCACTTTTGCACTTGTATTGGTGTGGAAAAACCACTTTTCGCACTTGTGTTAGTGTTTTAAAACCACTTTTCGCACTTGTGTTAGTGTTGAAAAACCACTTTTCGCACTTGTGTTAGTGTTGAAAAACCACTTTTCGCACTTGTGTTGGTGCAGGAAACCACTTTTGCACTTGTATTAGTGTGGAAAAAACACTTTTTGCACTTGTGATAGTGTTGAAAAACCACTTTTCGCACTTGTGTTAGTGTTGAAAAACCACTTTTCACACTTGTGTTGGTGCAGGAAACCATTTTTGCACTTGTATCTGTGTGGAAAAACCACTATTTGCACTTGTGATAGTGTTGAAAAACCACTTTTCGCACTTGTGTTAGTGTTGAAAAACCACTTTTCGCACTTGTGTTGGTGCAGGAAACCACTTTTGCACTTGTATTAGTGTGGAAAAAAGACTTTTCACACTTGTGTTAGTGTTGAAAAACCACTTTTCACACTTGTGTTAGTGTTGAAAAACCACTTTTCGCACTTGTGTTGGTGTAGGAAACCACTTTTGCACTTGTATTAGTGTGGAAAAAACACTTTTTGCACTTGTGATAGTGTTGAAAAACCACTTTTCGCACTTGTGTTAGTGTTGAAAAACCACTTTTCGCACTTGTGTTGGTGCAGGAAACCACTTTTGCACTTGTATTTGTGTTGAAAAACCACTTTTCGCACTTGTGTTAGTGTTGAAAAACCACTTTTCGCACTTGTGTTGGTGCAGGAAACCACTTTTGCACTTGTATTAGTGTGGAAAAACCACTTTTCGCACTTGTGTTAGTGTTGAAAAACCACTTTTCGCACTTGTGTTAGTGTTGAAATACCACTTTTCGCACTTGTGTTAGTGTTGAAAAACCACTTTTCGCACTTGTGTTGGTGCAGGAAACCACTTTTGCACTTGTATTAGTGTGGAAAAAACACTTTTCGCACTTGTGTTAGTGTTGAAAAACCACTTTGCGCACTTGTCTTAGTGTTGAAAGACCACTTTTCGCACTTGTGTTGGTGCAGGAAACCACTTTTGCACTTTTATTAGTGTGGAAAAAACACTTTTTGCACTTGTGATAGTGTTGAAAAACCACTTTTCGCACTTGTGTTGTGCAGGAAACCACTTTTGCACTTGTATTAGTGTGGAAAAACCACTTTTCGCACTTGTGTTAGTGTTGAAAAACCACTTTTCGCACTTGTGTTAGTGTTGAAAAACCACTTTTCGCACTTGTGTTGGTGGAGGAAACCACTTTTGCACTTGTATTAGTGTTGCAAAACCACTTTTCGCACTTGTGTTAGTGTTGAAAAACCACTTTTCACACTTGTGTTAGTGTTGAAATACCACTTTTCGCACGTGTGTTGGTGCAGGAAACCACTTTTGCACTTGTAGTAGTGTGGAAAAAACACTTTTTGCACTTGTGATAGTGTTGAAAAACCACATTTCGCACTTGTGTTAGTGTTGAAAAACCACATTTCGCACTTGTGTTGGTGCAGGAAACCACTTTTGCACTTGTATTAGTGTGGAAAAACCACTTTTCGCACTTGTGTTAGTGTTGAAAAACCACTTTTCGCACTTGTGTTAGTGTTAAAAAACCACTTTTCGCACTTGTGTTAGTGTTGAAAAACCACTTTTCGCACTTGTGTTGGTGCAGGAAACCACTTTTGCACTTGTATCACTGTGGAAAAAACACTTTTCGCACTTGTGTTAGTGTTGAAAAACCACTTTTCGCACTTGTGTTAGTGTTGAAAAACCACTTTTCGCACTTGTGTTGGTGCAGGAAACCACTTTTGCACTTGTATTAGTGTGGAAAAAACACTTTTTGCACTTGTGATAGTGTTGAAAAACTACTTTTCGCACTTGTGTTCGTGTTGAAAAACCACTTTTCGCACTTGTGTTGGTGCAGGAAACCACTTTTGCACTTGTATTATTGTGGAAAAACCACTTTTTGCACTTGTGGTAGTGTTGAAAACCCACTTTTCGCACTTGTGTTAGTGTTGAAAAACTACTTTTCGCATTTGTGTTAGTGTTGAAAAACCACTTTTCGCACTTCTGTTAGTGTTGAAAAACCACTTTTCGCACTTGTGTTGGTGCAGGAAACCACTTTTGCACTTGTATTAGTGTGGAAAAAACACTTTTTGCACTTGTCATAGTGTTGAAAAACCACTTTTTGCACTTGTGCTAGTGTTGAAAAACCACTTTTCGCACTTGTGTTGGTGCAGGAAACCACTTTTGCACTTGTATTAGTGTGGAAAAACCACTTTTCGCACTTGTGTTAGTGTTGTAAAACCACTTTTCGCACTTGTGTTGGTGCAGGAAACCACTTTTGCACTTGTATTAGTGTGGAAAAAACACTTTTTGCACTTGTGATAGTGTTGAAAAACCACTTTTCGCACTTGTGTTAGTGTTGAAAAACCACTTTTCGCACTTGTGTTGGTGCAGGAAACCACTTTTGCACTTGCATTAGTGTGGAAAAACCTCTTTTCGCACTTGTGTTAGTGTTGAAAAACCACTTTTCGCACTTGTGTTAGTGTTGATAAACCACTTTTCGCACTTGTGTTGGTGAAGGAAACCACTTTTGCACTTGTATTAGTGTGGAAAAACCACTTTTCGCACTTGTGTTAGTGTTGAAATACCACTTTTCGCACTTGTCATAGTGTTGAAAAACCACTTTTCGCACTTGTGTTAGTGTTGAAAAACAACTTTTCGCACTTGTGTTGGTGCAGGAAACCACTTTTGCACTTGTATTAGTGTGGAAAAAACACTTTTCGCACTTGTGTTAGTGTTGAAAAACCACTTTTCGCACTTGTGTTAGTGTTGAAAAACCACTTTTCGCACTTGTGTTGGTGCAGGAAACCACTTTTGCACTTGTATTAGTGTGGAAAAAACACTTTTCGCACTTGTGTTAGTGTTGAAAAACCACTTTTCGCACTTGTGTTAGTGTTGAAATACCACTTTTTGCATTTGTGTTAGTGTTGAAAAACCACTTTTCGCACTTGTGTTGGTGCAGGAAACCACTTTTGCACTTGTATTAGTGTGGAAAAACCACTTTTCGCACTTGTGTTAGTGTTGAAAAATCACTTTTCGCACTTGTGTTAGTGTTGAAAAACCACTTTTCGCACTTGTGGTGGTGCAGGAAACCACTTTTGCACTTGTATTAGTGTGGAAAAACCACTTTTTGCACTTGTGATAGTGTTGAAAACCCACATTTCGCACTTATGTTAGTGTTGAAAAACCACTTTTCGCACTTGTGTTGGTGCAGAAAACCACTTTTGCACTTGTATTGGTGTGGAAAAACCACTTTTCGCACTTGTGTTAGTGTTTTAAAACCACTTTTCGCACTTGTGTTAGTGTTGAAAAACCACATTTCGCACTTGTGTTGGTGCAGGAAACCACTTTTGCACTTGTATTAGTGTGGAAAAAACCACTTTTTGCACTTGTGTTAGTGTTGAAAAACCACTTTTCACACTTGTGTTAGTGTTGAAAAACCACTTTTCGCACTTGTGTTGGTGAAGGAAACCACTTTTGCACTTGTATTAGTGTGGAAAAACCACTTTTCGCACTTGTGTTAGTGTTGAAATACCACTTTTCGCACTTGTCATAGTGTTGAAAAACCACTTTTCGCACTTGTGTTAGTGTTGAAAAACCACTTTTCGCACTTGTGTTGGTGCAGGAAACCACTTTTGCACTTGTATTAGTGTGGAAAAAACACTTTTCGCACTTGTGTTAGTGTTGAAAAACCACTTTTCGCACTTGTGTTAGTGTTGAAAAACCACTTTTCGCACTTGTGTTGGTGCAGGAAACCACTTTTGCACTTGTATTAGTGTGGAAAAAACACTTTTCGCACTTGTGTTAGTGTTGAAAAACCACTTTTCGCACTTGTGTTAGTGTTGAAATACCACTTTTTGCACTTGTGTTAGTGTTGAAAAACCACTTTTCGCACTTGTGTTGGTGCAGGAAACCACTTTTGCACTTGTATTAGTGTGGAAAAACCACTTTTCGCACTTGTGTTAGTGTTGAAAAACCACTTTTCGCACTTGTGTTAGTGTTGAAAAACCACTTTTCGCACTTGTGGTGGTGCAGGAAACCACTTTTGCACTTGTATTAGTGTGGAAAAACCACTTTTTGCACTTGTGATAGTGTTGAAAACCCACATTTCGCACTTATGTTAGTGTTGAAAAACCACTTTTCGCACTTGTGTTGGTGCAGGAAACCACTTTTGCACTTGTATTGGTGTGGAAAAACCACTTTTCGCACTTGTGTTAGTGTTTTAAAACCACTTTTCGCACTTGTGTTAGTGTTGAAATACCACTTTTCGCACTTGTGTTAGTGTTGAAAAACCACTTTTCGCACTTGTGTTGGTGCAGGAAACCACTTTTGCACTTGTATTAGTGTGGAAAAAACACTTTTCACACTTGTGTTAGTGTTGAAAAACAACTTTTCACACTTGTGTTAGTGTTGAAAAACCACTTTTCGCACTTGTGTTGGTGTAGGAAACCACTTTTGCACTTGTATTAGTGTGGAAAAAACACTTTTTGCACTTGTGATAGTGTTGAAAAACCACTTTTCGCACTTGTGTTAGTGTTTTAAAACCACTTTTCGCACTTGTGTTAGTGTTGAAATACCACTTTTCGCACTTGTGTTAGTGTTGAAAAACCACTTTTCGCACTTGTGTTGGTGCAGGAAACCACTTTTGCACTTGTATTAGTGTGGAAAAAACACTTTTCACACTTGTGTTAGTGTTGAAAAACCACTTTTCACATTTGTGTTAGTGTTGAAAAACCACTTTTCGCACTTGTGTTGGTGTAGGAAACCACTTTTGCACTTGTATTAGTGTGGAAAAAACACTTTTTGCACTTGTGATAGTGTTGAAAAACCACTTTTCGCACTTGTGTTAGTGTTTTAAAACCACTTTTCGCACTTGTGTTAGTGTTGAAATACCACTTTTCGCACTTGTGTTAGTGTTGAAAAACCACTTTTCGCACTTGTGTTGGTGCAGGAAACCACTTTTGCACTTGTATTAGTGTGGAAAAAACACTTTTCACACTTGTGTTAGTGTTGAAAAACCACTTTTCACACTTGTGTTAGTGTTGAAAAACCACTTTTCGCACTTGTGTTGGTGTAGGAAACCACTTTTGCACTTGTATTAGTGTGGAAAAAACACTTTTTGCACTTGTGATAGTGTTGAAAAACCACTTTTCGCACTTGTGTTAGTGTTGAAAAACCACTTTTTGCACTTGTGTTGGTGCAGGAAACCACTTTTGCACTTGTATTTGTGTTGAAAAACCACTTTTCGCACTTGTGTTAGTGTTGAAAAACCACTTTTCGCACTTGTGTTGGTGCAGGAAACCACTTTTGCACTTGTATTAGTGTGGAAAAACCACTTTTCGCACTTGTGTTAGTGTTGAAAAACCACTTTTCGCACTTGTGTTAGTGTCGAAATACCACTTTTCGCACTTGTGTTAGTGTTGAAAAACCACTTTTCGCACTTGTGTTGGTGCAGGAAACCACTTTTGCACTTGTATTAGTGTGGAAAAAACACTTTTCGCACTTGTGTTAGTGTTGAAAAACCACTTTTCGCACTTGTGTTGGTGCAGGAAACCACTTTTGCACTTGTATTAGTGTGGAAAAAACAATTTTTGCACTTGTGATAGTGTTGAAAAACCACTTTTCGCACTTGTGTTAGTGTTTTAAAACCACTTTTCGCACTTGTGTTAGTGTTGAAATACCACTTTTCGCACTTGTGTTAGTGTTGAAAAACCACTTTTCGCACTTGTGTTGGTGCAGGAAACCACTTTTGCACTTGTATTAGTGTGGAAAAAAGACTTTTCACACTTGTGTTAGTGTTGAAAAACCACTTTTCACACTTGTGTTAGTGTTGAAAAACCACTTTTCGCACTTGTGTTGGTGTAGGAAACCACTTTTGCACTTGTATTAGTGTGGAAAAAACACTTTTTGCACTTGTGATAGTGTTGAAAAACCACTTTTCGCACTTGTGTTAGTGTTGAAAAACCACTTTTCGCACTTGTGTTAGTGTTGAAAAACCACTTTTCGCACTTGTGTTGGTGCAGGAAACCACTTTTGCACTTGTATTAGTGTGGAAAAAACACTTTTTGCACTTGTGATAGTGTTGAAAAACTACTTTTCGCACTTGTGTTCGTGTTGAAAAACCACTTTTCGCACTTGTGTTGGTGCAGGAAACCACTTTTGCACTTGTATTATTGTGGAAAAACCACTTTTTGCACTTGTGATAGTGTTGAAAACCCACTTTTCGCACTTGTGTTAGTGTTGAAAAACTACTTTTCACATTTGTGTTAGTGTTGAAAAACCACTTTTCGCACTTCTGTTAGTGTTGAAAAACCACTTTTCGCACTTGTGTTGGTGCAGGAAACCACTTTTGCACTTGTATTAGTGTGGAAAAAACACTTTTTGCACTTGTCATAATGTTGAAAAACCACTTTTTGCACTTGTGCTAGTGTTGAAAAACCACTTTTCGCACTTGTGTTGGTGCAGGAAACCACTTTTGCACTTGTATTAGTGTGGAAAAACCACTTTTCGCACTTGTGTTAGTGTTGAAAAACCACTTTTCGCACTTGTGTTGGTGCAGGAAACCACTTTTGCACTTGTATTAGTGTGGAAAAAACACTTTTTGCACTTGTGATAGTGTTGAAAAACCACTTTTCGCACTTGTGTTAGTGTTGAAAAACCACTTTTCGCACTTATGTTGGTGCAGGAAACCACTTTTGCACTTGCATTAGTGTGGAAAAACCTCTTTTCGCACTTGTGTTAGTGTTGAAAAACCACTTTTCGCACTTGTGTTAGTGTTGAAAAACCACTTTTCGCACTTGTGTTGGTGAAGGAAACCACTTTTGCACTTGTATTAGTGTGGAAAAACCACTTTTCGCACTTGTGTTAGTGTTGAAATACCACTTTTCGCACTTGTCATAGTGTTGAAAAACCACTTTTCGCACTTGTGTTAGTGTTGAAAAACAACTTTTCGCACTTGTGTTGGTGCAGGAAACCACTTTTGCACTTGTATTAGTGTGGAAAAAACACTTTTCGCACTTGTGTTAGTGTTGAAAAACCACTTTTCGCACTTGTGTTAGTGTTGAAAAACCACTTTTCGCACTTGTGTTGGTGCAGGAAACCACTTTTGCACTTGTATTAGTGTGGAAAAAACACTTTTCGCACTTGTGTTAGTGTTGAAAAACCACTTTTCGCACTTGTGTTAGTGTTGAAATACCACTTTTTGCATTTGTGTTAGTGTTGAAAAACCACTTTTCGCACTTGTGTTGGTGCAGGAAACCACTTTTGCACTTGTATTAGTGTGGAAAAACCACTTTTCGCACTTGTGTTAGTGTTGAAAAATCACTTTTCGCACTTGTGTTAGTGTTGAAAAACCACTTTTCGCACTTGTGGTGGTGCAGGAAACCACTTTTGCACTTGTATTAGTGTGGAAAAACCACTTTTTGCACTTGTGATAGTGTTGAAAACCCACATTTCGCACTTATGTTAGTGTTGAAAAACCACTTTTCGCACTTGTGTTGGTGCAGGAAACCACTTTTGCACTTGTATTGGTGTGGAAAAACCACTTTTCGCACTTGTGTTAGTGTTTTAAAACCACTTTTCGCACTTGTGTTAGTGTTGAAAAACCACTTTTCGCACTTGTGTTGGTGCAGGAAACCACTTTTGCACTTGTATTAGTGTGGAAAAAACCACTTTTTGCACTTGTGTTAGTGTTGAAAAACCACTTTTCACACTTGTGTTAGTGTTGAAAAACCACTTTTCGCACTTGTGTTGGTGAAGGAAACCACTTTTGCACTTGTATTAGTGTGGAAAAACCACTTTTCGCACTTGTGTTAGTGTTGAAATACCACTTTTCGCACTTGTCATAGTGTTGAAAAACCACTTTTCGCACTTGTGTTAGTGTTGAAAAACCACTTTTCGCACTTGTGTTGGTGCAGGAAACCACTTTTGCACTTGTATTAGTGTGGAAAAAACACTTTTCGCACTTGTGTTAGTGTTGAAAAACCACTTTTCGCACTTGTGTTAGTGTTGAAAAACCACTTTTCGCACTTGTGTTGGTGCAGGAAACCACTTTTGCACTTGTATTAGTGTGGAAAAAACACTTTTCGCACTTGTGTTAGTGTTGAAAAACCACTTTTCGCACTTGTGTTAGTGTTGAAATACCACTTTTTGCACTTGTGTTAGTGTTGAAAAACCACTTTTCGCACTTGTGTTGGTGCAGGAAACCACTTTTGCACTTGTATTAGTGTGGAAAAACCACTTTTCGCACTTGTGTTAGTGTTGAAAAACCACTTTTCGCACTTGTGTTAGTGTTGAAAAACCACTTTTCGCACTTGTGGTGGTGCAGGAAACCACTTTTGCACTTGTATTAGTGTGGAAAAACCACTTTTTGCACTTGTGATAGTGTTGAAAACCCACATTTCGCACTTATGTTAGTGTTGAAAAACCACTTTTCGCACTTGTGTTGGTGCAGGAAACCACTTTTGCACTTGTATTGGTGTGGAAAAACCACTTTTCGCACTTGTGTTAGTGTTTTAAAACCACTTTTCGCACTTGTGTTAGTGTTGAAATACCACTTTTCGCACTTGTGTTAGTGTTGAAAAACCACTTTTCGCACTTGTGTTGGTGCAGGAAACCACTTTTGCACTTGTATTAGTGTGGAAAAAACACTTTTCACACTTGTGTTAGTGTTGAAAAACAACTTTTCACACTTGTGTTAGTGTTGAAAAACCACTTTTCGCACTTGTGTTGGTGTAGGAAACCACTTTTGCACTTGTATTAGTGTGGAAAAAACACTTTTTGCACTTGTGATAGTGTTGAAAAACCACTTTTCGCACTTGTGTTAGTGTTTTAAAACCACTTTTCGCACTTGTGTTAGTGTTGAAATACCACTTTTCGCACTTGTGTTAGTGTTGAAAAACCACTTTTCGCACTTGTGTTGGTGCAGGAAACCACTTTTGCACTTGTATTAGTGTGGAAAAAACACTTTTCACACTTGTGTTAGTGTTGAAAAACCACTTTTCACATTTGTGTTAGTGTTGAAAAACCACTTTTCGCACTTGTGTTGGTGTAGGAAACCACTTTTGCACTTGTATTAGTGTGGAAAAAACACTTTTTGCACTTGTGATAGTGTTGAAAAACCACTTTTCGCACTTGTGTTAGTGTTTTAAAACCACTTTTCGCACTTGTGTTAGTGTTGAAATACCACTTTTCGCACTTGTGTTAGTGTTGAAAAACCACTTTTCGCACTTGTGTTGGTGCAGGAAACCACTTTTGCACTTGTATTAGTGTGGAAAAAACACTTTTCACACTTGTGTTAGTGTTGAAAAACCACTTTTCACACTTGTGTTAGTGTTGAAAAACCACTTTTCGCACTTGTGTTGGTGTAGGAAACCACTTTTGCACTTGTATTAGTGTGGAAAAAACACTTTTTGCACTTGTGATAGTGTTGAAAAACCACTTTTCGCACTTGTGTTAGTGTTGAAAAACCACTTTTTGCACTTGTGTTGGTGCAGGAAACCACTTTTGCACTTGTATTTGTGTTGAAAAACCACTTTTCGCACTTGTGTTAGTGTTGAAAAACCACTTTTCGCACTTGTGTTGGTGCAGGAAACCACTTTTGCACTTGTATTAGTGTGGAAAAACCACTTTTCGCACTTGTGTTAGTGTTGAAAAACCACTTTTCGCACTTGTGTTAGTGTCGAAATACCACTTTTCGCACTTGTGTTAGTGTTGAAAAACCACTTTTCGCACTTGTGTTGGTGCAGGAAACCACTTTTGCACTTGTATTAGTGTGGAAAAAACACTTTTCGCACTTGTGTTAGTGTTGAAAAACCACTTTTCGCACTTGTGTTGGTGCAGGAAACCACTTTTGCACTTGTATTAGTGTGGAAAAAACAATTTTTGCACTTGTGATAGTGTTGAAAAACCACTTTTCGCACTTGTGTTAGTGTTTTAAAACCACTTTTCGCACTTGTGTTAGTGTTGAAATACCACTTTTCGCACTTGTGTTAGTGTTGAAAAACCACTTTTCGCACTTGTGTTGGTGCAGGAAACCACTTTTGCACTTGTATTAGTGTGGAAAAAAGACTTTTCACACTTGTGTTAGTGTTGAAAAACCACTTTTCACACTTGTGTTAGTGTTGAAAAACCACTTTTCGCACTTGTGTTGGTGTAGGAAACCACTTTTGCACTTGTATTAGTGTGGAAAAAACACTTTTTGCACTTGTGATAGTGTTGAAAAACCACTTTTCGCACTTGTGTTAGTGTTGAAAAACCACTTTTCGCACTTGTGTTAGTGTTGAAAAACCACTTTTCGCACTTGTGTTGGTGCAGGAAACCACTTTTGCACTTGTATTAGTGTGGAAAAAACACTTTTTGCACTTGTGATAGTGTTGAAAAACTACTTTTCGCACTTGTGTTCGTGTTGAAAAACCACTTTTCGCACTTGTGTTGGTGCAGGAAACCACTTTTGCACTTGTATTATTGTGGAAAAACCACTTTTTGCACTTGTGATAGTGTTGAAAACCCACTTTTCGCACTTGTGTTAGTGTTGAAAAACTACTTTTCACATTTGTGTTAGTGTTGAAAAACCACTTTTCGCACTTCTGTTAGTGTTGAAAAACCACTTTTCGCACTTGTGTTGGTGCAGGAAACCACTTTTGCACTTGTATTAGTGTGGAAAAAACACTTTTTGCACTTGTCATAATGTTGAAAAACCACTTTTTGCACTTGTGCTAGTGTTGAAAAACCACTTTTCGCACTTGTGTTGGTGCAGGAAACCACTTTTGCACTTGTATTAGTGTGGAAAAACCACTTTTCGCACTTGTGTTAGTGTTGAAAAACCACTTTTCGCACTTGTGTTGGTGCAGGAAACCACTTTTGCACTTGTATTAGTGTGGAAAAAACACTTTTTGCACTTGTGATAGTGTTGAAAAACCACTTTTCGCACTTGTGTTAGTGTTGAAAAACCACTTTTCGCACTTATGTTGGTGCAGGAAACCACTTTTGCACTTGCATTAGTGTGGAAAAACCTCTTTTCGCACTTGTGTTAGTGTTGAAAAACCACTTTTCGCACTTGTGTTAGTGTTGAAAAACCACTTTTCGCACTTGTGTTGGTGAAGGAAACCACTTTTGCACTTGTATTAGTGTGGAAAAACCACTTTTCGCACTTGTGTTAGTGTTGAAATACCACTTTTCGCACTTGTCATAGTGTTGAAAAACCACTTTTCGCACTTGTGTTAGTGTTGAAAAACAACTTTTCGCACTTGTGTTGGTGCAGGAAACCACTTTTGCACTTGTATTAGTGTGGAAAAAACACTTTTCGCACTTGTGTTAGTGTTGAAAAACCACTTTTCGCACTTGTGTTAGTGTTGAAAAACCACTTTTCGCACTTGTGTTGGTGCAGGAAACCACTTTTGCACTTGTATTAGTGTGGAAAAAACACTTTTCGCACTTGTGTTAGTGTTGAAAAACCACTTTTCGCACTTGTGTTAGTGTTGAAATACCACTTTTTGCATTTGTGTTAGTGTTGAAAAACCACTTTTCGCACTTGTGTTGGTGCAGGAAACCACTTTTGCACTTGTATTAGTGTGGAAAAACCACTTTTCGCACTTGTGTTAGTGTTGAAAAATCACTTTTCGCACTTGTGTTAGTGTTGAAAAACCACTTTTCGCACTTGTGGTGGTGCAGGAAACCACTTTTGCACTTGTATTAGTGTGGAAAAACCACTTTTTGCACTTGTGATAGTGTTGAAAACCCACATTTCGCACTTATGTTAGTGTTGAAAAACCACTTTTCGCACTTGTGTTGGTGCAGGAAACCACTTTTGCACTTGTATTGGTGTGGAAAAACCACTTTTCGCACTTGTGTTAGTGTTTTAAAACCACTTTTCGCACTTGTGTTAGTGTTGAAAAACCACTTTTCGCACTTGTGTTGGTGCAGGAAACCACTTTTGCACTTGTATTAGTGTGGAAAAAACCACTTTTTGCACTTGTGTTAGTGTTGAAAAACCACTTTTCACACTTGTGTTAGTGTTGAAAAACCACTTTTCGCACTTGTGTTGGTGAAGGAAACCACTTTTGCACTTGTATTAGTGTGGAAAAACCACTTTTCGCACTTGTGTTAGTGTTGAAATACCACTTTTCGCACTTGTCATAGTGTTGAAAAACCACTTTTCGCACTTGTGTTAGTGTTGAAAAACCACTTTTCGCACTTGTGTTGGTGCAGGAAACCACTTTTGCACTTGTATTAGTGTGGAAAAAACACTTTTCGCACTTGTGTTAGTGTTGAAAAACCACTTTTCGCACTTGTGTTAGTGTTGAAAAACCACTTTTCGCACTTGTGTTGGTGCAGGAAACCACTTTTGCACTTGTATTAGTGTGGAAAAAACACTTTTCGCACTTGTGATAGTGTTGAAAACCCACATTTCGCACTTATGTTAGTGTTGAAAAACCACTTTTCGCACTTGTGTTGGTGCAGGAAACCACTTTTGCACTTGTATTGGTGTGGAAAAACCACTTTTCGCACTTGTGTTAGTGTTTTAAAACCACTTTTCGCACTTGTGTTAGTGTTGAAATACCACTTTTCGCACTTGTGTTAGTGTTGAAAAACCACTTTTCGCACTTGTGTTGGTGCAGTAAACCACTTTTGCACTTGTATTAGTGTGGAAAAAACACTTTTTACACTTGTGTTAGTGTTGAAAAACAACTTTTCACACTTGTGTTAGTGTTGAAAAACCACTTTTCGCACTTGTGTTGGTGTAGGAAACCACTTTTGCACTTGTATTAGTGTGGAAAAAACACTTTTTGCACTTGTGATAGTGTTGAAAAACCACTTTTCGCACTTGTGTTAGTGTTTTAAAACCACTTTTCGCACTTGTGTTAGTGTTGAAATACCACTTTTCGCACTTGTGTTAGTGTTGAAAAACCACTTTTCGCACTTGTGTTGGTGCAGGAAACCACTTTTGCACTTGTATTAGTGTGGAAAAAACACTTTTCACACTTGTGTTAGTGTTGAAAAACCACTTTTCACACTTGTGTTAGTGTTGAAAAACCACTTTTCGCACTTGTGTTGGTGTAGGAAACCACTTTTGCACTTGTATTAGTGTGGAAAAAACACTTTTTGCACTTGTGTTAGTGTTGAAAAACCACTTTTCGCACTTGTGTTAGTGTTTTAAAACCACTTTTCGCACTTGTGTTAGTGTTGAAATACCACTTTTCGCACTTGTGTTAGTGTTGAAAAACCACTTTTCGCACTTGTGTTGGTGCAGGAAACCACTTTTGCACTTGTATTAGTGTGGAAAAAACACTTTTCACACTTGTGTTAGTGTTGAAAAACCACTTTTCACACTTGTGTTAGTGTTGAAAAACCACTTTTCGCACTTGTGTTGGTGTAGGAAACCACTTTTGCACTTGTATTAGTGTGGAAAAAACACTTTTTGCACTTGTGATAGTGTTGAAAAACCACTTTTCGCACTTGTGTTAGTGTTGAAAAACCACTTTTCGCACTTGTGTTGGTGCAGGAAACCACTTTTGCACTTGTATTTGTGTTGAAAAACCACATTTCGCACTTGTGTTAGTGTTGAAAAACCACTTTTCGCACTTGTGTTGGTGCAGGAAACCACTTTTGCACTTGTATTAGTGTGGAAAAACCACTTTTCGCACTTGTGTTAGTGTTGAAAAACCACTTTTCGCACTTGTGTTAGTGTCGAAATACCACTTTTCGCACTTGTGTTAGTGTTGAAAAACCACTTTTCGCACTTGTGTTGGTGCAGGAAACCACTTTTGCACTTGTATTAGTGTGGAAAAAACACTTTTCGCACTTGTGTTAGTGTTGAAAAACCACTTTTCGCACTTGTGTTGGTGCAGGAAACCACTTTTGCACTTGTATTAGTGTGGAAAAAACACTTTTTGCACTTGTGATAGTGTTGAAAAACCACTTTTCGCACTTGTGTTAGTGTTTTAAAACCACTTTTCGCACTTGTGTTAGTGTTGAAATACCACTTTTCGCACTTGTGTTAGTGTTGAAAAACCACTTTTCGCACTTGTGTTGGTGCAGGAAACCACTTTTGCACTTGTATTAGTGTGGAAAAAAGACTTTTCACACTTGTGATAGTGTTGAAAAACCACTTTTCGCACTTGTGTTAGTGTTTTAAAACCACTTTTCGCACTTGTGTTAGTGTTGAAATACCACTTTTCGCACTTGTGTTAGTGTTGAAAAACCACTTTTCGCACTTGTGTTGGTGAAGGAAACCACTTTTGCACTTGTATTAGTGTGGAAAAAACACTTTTTGCACTTGTGATAGTGTTGAAAAACCACTTTTCGCACTTGTGTTAGTGTTGAAAAACCACTTTTCGCACTTGTGTTGGTGCAGGAAACCACTTTTGCACTTGTATTTGTGTTGAAAAACCACTTTTCGCACTTGTGTTAGTGTTGAAAAACCACTTTTCGCACTTGTGTTGGTGCAGGAAACCACTTTTGCACTTGTATTAGTGTGGAAAAACCACTTTTCGCACTTGTGTTAGTGTTGAAAAACCACTTTTCGCACTTGTGTTAGTGTTGAAATACCACTTTTCGCACTTGTGTTAGTGTTGAAAAACCACTTTTCGCACTTGTGTTGGTGCAGGAAACCACTTTTGCACTTGTATTAGTGTGGAAAAAACACTTTTCGCACTTGTGTTAGTGTTGAAAAACTACTTTTCGCACTTGTCTTAGTGTTGAAAGACCACTTTTCGCACTTGTGTTGGTGCAGGAAACCACTTTTGCACTTTTATTAGTGTGGAAAAAACACTTTTTGCACTTGTGATAGTGTTGAAAAACCACTTTTCGCACTTGTGTTGGTGCAGGAAACCACTTTTGCACTTGTATTAGTGTGGAAAAACCACTTTTCGCACTTGTGTTAGTGTTGAAAAACCACTTTTCGCACTTGTGTTAGTGTTGAAAAACCACTTTTCGCACTTGTGTTGGTGGAGGAAACCACTTTTGCACTTGTATTAGTGTGGCAAAACCACTTTTCGCACTTGTGTTAGTGTTGAAAAACCACTTTTCACACTTGTGTTAGTGTTGAAATACCAGTTTTCGCACGTGTGTTGGTGCAGGAAACCACTTTTGCACTTGTAGTAGTGTGGAAAAAACACTTTTTGCACTTGTGATAGTGTTGAAAAACCACATTTCGCACTTGTGTTAGTGTTGAAAAACCACTTTTCGCACTTGTGTTGGTGCAGGAAACCACTTTTGCACTTGTATTAGTGTGGAAAAACCACTTTTCGCACTTGTGTTAGTGTTGAAAAACCACTTTTCGCACTTGTGTTAGTGTTAAAAAACCACTTTTCGCACTTGTGTTAGTGTTGAAAAACCACTTTTCGCACTTGTGTTGGTGCAGGAAACCACTTTTGCACTTGTATCAGTGTGGAAAAAACACTTTTCGCACTTGTGTTAGTGTTGAAAAACCACTTTTCGCACTTGTGTTAGTGTTGAAAAACCACTTTTCGCACTTGTGTTGGTGCAGGAAACCACTTTTGCATTTGTATTAGTGTGGAAAAAACACTTTTTGCACTTGTGATAGTGTTGAAAAACTACTTTTCGCACTTGTGTTCGTGTTGAAAAACCACTTTTCGCACTTGTGTTGGTGCAGAAAAACCACTTTTGCACTTGTATTATTGTGGAAAAACCACTTTTTGCACTTGTGATAGTGTTGAAAACCCACTTTTCGCACTTGTGTTAGTGTTGAAAAACTACTTTTCGCATTTGTGTTAGTGTTGAAAAACCACTTTTCGCACTTGTGTTAGTGTTGAAAAACCACTTTTTGCACTTGTGTTGGTGCAGGAAACCACTTTTGCACTTGTATTAGTGTGGAAAAAACACTTTTTGCACTTGTCATAGTGTTGAAAAACCACTTTTTGCACTTGTGCTAGTGTTGAAAAACCACTTTTCGCACTTGTGTTGGTGCAGGAAACCACTTTTGCACTTGCATTAGTGTGGAAAAACCTCTTTTCGCACTTGTGTTAGTGTTGAAAAACCACTTTTCGCACTTGTGTTAGTGTTGAAAAACCACTTTTCGCACTTGTGTTCGTGTTGAAAAACCACTTTTCGCACTTGTGTTGGTGCAGAAAAACCACTTTTGCACTTGTATTATTGTGGAAAAACCACTTTTTGCACTTGTGATAGTGTTGAAAACCCACTTTTCGCACTTGTGTTAGTGTTGAAAAACTACTTTTCGCATTTGTGTTAGTGTTGAAAAACCACTTTTCGCACTTGTGTTAGTGTTGAAAAACCACTTTTCGCACTTGTGTTGGTGCAGGAAACCACTTTTGCACTTGTATTAGTGTGGAAAAAACACTTTTTGCACTTGTGATAGTGTTGAAAAACCACTTTTCGCACTTGTGTTAGTGTTGAAAAACCACTTTTCGCACTTGTGTTGGTGCAGGAAACCACTTTTGCACTTGCATTAGTGTGGAAAAACCTCTTTTCGCACTTGTGTTAGTGTTGAAAAACCACTTTTCGCACTTGTGTTAGTGTTGAAAAACCACTTTTCGCACTTGTGTTGGTGAAGGAAACCACTTTTGCACTTGTATTAGTGTGGAAAACCACTTTTCGCACTTGTGTTAGTGTTGAAATACCACTTTTCGCACTTGTCATAGTGTTGAAAAACCACTTTTCGCACTTGTGTTAGTGTTGAAAAACAACTTTTCGCACTTGTGTTGGTGCAGGAAACCACTTTTGCACTTGTATTAGTGTGGAAAAAACACTTTTCGCACTTGTGTTAGTGTTGAAAAACCACTTTTTGCACTTGTGTTAGTGTTGAAAAACCACTTTTCGCACTTGTGTTGGTGCAGGAAACCACTTTTGCACTTGTATTAGTGTGGAAAAAACACTTTTCGCACTTGTGTTCGTGTTGAAAAACCACTTTTCGCACTTGTGTTAGTGTTGAAATACCACTTTTTGCACTTGTGTTAGTGTTGAAAAACCACTTTTCGCACTTGTGTTGGTGCAGGAAACCACTTTTGCACTTGTATTAGTGTGGAAAAACCACTTTTCGCACTTGTGTTAGTGTTGAAAAATCACTTTTCGCACTTGTGTTAGTGTTGAAAAACCACTTTTCGCACTTGTGGTGGTGCAGGAAACCACTTTTGCACTTGTATTAGTGTGGAAAAACCACTTTTTGCACTTGTGATAGTGTTGAAAACCCACATTTCGCACTTATGTTAGTGTTGAAATACCACTTTTCGCACTTGTGTTGGTGCAGGAAACCACTTTTGCACTTGTATTGGTGTGGAAAAACCACTTTTCGCACTTGTGTTAGTGTTTTAAAACCACTTTTCGCACTTGTGTTAGTGTTGAAAAACCACTTTTCGCACTTGTGTTGGTGCAGGAAACCACTTTTGCACTTGTATTAGTGTGGAAAAAACCACTTTTCGCACTTGTGTTAGTGTTGAAAAACCACTTTTCACACTTGTGTTAGTGTTGAAAAACCACTTTTCGCACTTGTGTTGGTGAAGGAAACCACTTTTGCACTTGTATTAGTGTGGAAAAACCAATTTTCGCACTTGTGTTAGTGTTGAAATACCACTTTTCGCACTTGTCATAGTGTTGAAAAACCACTTTTCGCACTTGTGTTAGTGTTGAAAAACCACTTTTCGCACTTGTGTTGGTGCAGGAAACCACTTTTGCACTTGTATTAGTGTGGAAAAAACACTTTTCGCACTTGTGTTAGTGTTGAAAAACCACTTTTCGCACTTGTGTTAGTGTTGAAAAACCACTTTTCGCACTTGTGTTGGTGCAGGAAACCACTTTTGCACTTGTATTAGTGTGGAAAAAACACTTTTCGCACTTGTGTTAGTGTTGAAAAACCACTTTTCGCACTTGTGTTAGTGTTGAAATACCACTTTTTGCACTTGTGTTAGTGTTGAAAAACCACTTTTCGCACTTGTGTTGGTGCAGGAAACCACTTTTGCACTTGTATTAGTGTGGAAAAACCACTTTTCGCACTTGTGTTAGTGTTGAAAAACCACTTTTCGCACTTGTGTTAGTGTTGAAAAACCACTTTTCGCACTTGTGGTGGTGCAGGAAACCACTTTTGCACTTGTATTAGTGTGGAAAAACCACTTTTTGCACTTGTGATAGTGTTGAAAACCCACATTTCGCACTTATGTTAGTGTTGAAAAACCACTTTTCGCACTTGTGTTGGTGCAGGAAACCACTTTTGCACTTGTATTGGTGTGGAAAAACCACTTTTCGCACTTGTGTTAGTGTTTTAAAACCACTTTTCGCACTTGTGTTAGTGTTGAAATACCACTTTTCGCACTTGTGTTAGTGTTGAAAAACCACTTTTCGCACTTGTGTTGGTGCAGGAAACCACTTTTGCACTTGTATTAGTGTGGAAAAAAGACTTTTCACACTTGTGATAGTGTTGAAAAACCACTTTTCGCACTTGTGTTAGTGTTTTAAAACCACTTTTCGCACTTGTGTTAGTGTTGAAATACCACTTTTCGCACTTGTGTTAGTGTTGAAAAACCACTTTTCGCACTTGTGTTGGTGAAGGAAACCACTTTTGCACTTGTATTAGTGTGGAAAAAACACTTTTTGCACTTGTGATAGTGTTGAAAAACCACTTTTCGCACTTGTGTTAGTGTTGAAAAACCACTTTTCGCACTTGTGTTGGTGCAGGAAACCACTTTTGCACTTGTATTTGTGTTGAAAAACCACTTTTCGCACTTGTGTTAGTGTTGAAAAACCACTTTTCGCACTTGTGTTGGTGCAGGAAACCACTTTTGCACTTGTATTAGTGTGGAAAAACCACTTTTCGCACTTGTGTTAGTGTTGAAAAACCACTTTTCGCACTTGTGTTAGTGTTGAAATACCACTTTTCGCACTTGTGTTAGTGTTGAAAAACCACTTTTCGCACTTGTGTTGGTGCAGGAAACCACTTTTGCACTTGTATTAGTGTGGAAAAAACACTTTTCGCACTTGTGTTAGTGTTGAAAAACTACTTTTCGCACTTGTCTTAGTGTTGAAAGACCACTTTTCGCACTTGTGTTGGTGCAGGAAACCACTTTTGCACTTTTATTAGTGTGGAAAAAACACTTTTTGCACTTGTGATAGTGTTGAAAAACCACTTTTCGCACTTGTGTTGGTGCAGGAAACCACTTTTGCACTTGTATTAGTGTGGAAAAACCACTTTTCGCACTTGTGTTAGTGTTGAAAAACCACTTTTCGCACTTGTGTTAGTGTTGAAAAACCACTTTTCGCACTTGTGTTGGTGGAGGAAACCACTTTTGCACTTGTATTAGTGTGGCAAAACCACTTTTCGCACTTGTGTTAGTGTTGAAAAACCACTTTTCACACTTGTGTTAGTGTTGAAATACCAGTTTTCGCACGTGTGTTGGTGCAGGAAACCACTTTTGCACTTGTAGTAGTGTGGAAAAAACACTTTTTGCACTTGTGATAGTGTTGAAAAACCACATTTCGCACTTGTGTTAGTGTTGAAAAACCACTTTTCGCACTTGTGTTGGTGCAGGAAACCACTTTTGCACTTGTATTAGTGTGGAAAAACCACTTTTCGCACTTGTGTTAGTGTTGAAAAACCACTTTTCGCACTTGTGTTAGTGTTAAAAAACCACTTTTCGCACTTGTGTTAGTGTTGAAAAACCACTTTTCGCACTTGTGTTGGTGCAGGAAACCACTTTTGCACTTGTATCAGTGTGGAAAAAACACTTTTCGCACTTGTGTTAGTGTTGAAAAACCACTTTTCGCACTTGTGTTAGTGTTGAAAAACCACTTTTCGCACTTGTGTTGGTGCAGGAAACCACTTTTGCATTTGTATTAGTGTGGAAAAAACACTTTTTGCACTTGTGATAGTGTTGAAAAACTACTTTTCGCACTTGTGTTCGTGTTGAAAAACCACTTTTCGCACTTGTGTTGGTGCAGAAAAACCACTTTTGCACTTGTATTATTGTGGAAAAACCACTTTTTGCACTTGTGATAGTGTTGAAAACCCACTTTTCGCACTTGTGTTAGTGTTGAAAAACTACTTTTCGCATTTGTGTTAGTGTTGAAAAACCACTTTTCGCACTTGTGTTAGTGTTGAAAAACCACTTTTCGCACTTGTGTTGGTGCAGGAAACCACTTTTGCACTTGTATTAGTGTGGAAAAAACACTTTTTGCACTTGTCATAGTGTTGAAAAACCACTTTTTGCACTTGTGCTAGTGTTGAAAAACCACTTTTCGCACTTGTGTTGGTGCAGGAAACCACTTTTGCACTTGTATTAGTGTGGAAAAACCACTTTTCGCACTTGTGTTAGTGTTGAAAAACCACTTTTCGCACTTGTGTTGGTGCAGGAAACCACTTTTGCACTTGTATTAGTGTGGAAAAAACACTTTTTGCACTTGTGATAGTGTTGAAAAACCACTTTTCGCACTTGTGTTAGTGTTGAAAAACCACTTTTCGCACTTGTGTTGGTGCAGGAAACCACTTTTGCACTTGCATTAGTGTGGAAAAACCTCTTTTCGCACTTGTGTTAGTGTTGAAAAACCACTTTTCGCACTTGTGTTAGTGTTGAAAAACCACTTTTCGCACTTGTGTTGGTGAAGGAAACCACTTTTGCACTTGTATTAGTGTGGAAAACCACTTTTCGCACTTGTGTTAGTGTTGAAATACCACTTTTCGCACTTGTCATAGTGTTGAAAAACCACTTTTCGCACTTGTGTTAGTGTTGAAAAACAACTTTTCGCACTTGTGTTGGTGCAGGAAACCACTTTTGCACTTGTATTAGTGTGGAAAAAACACTTTTCGCACTTGTGTTAGTGTTGAAAAACCACTTTTTGCACTTGTGTTAGTGTTGAAAAACCACTTTTCGCACTTGTGTTGGTGCAGGAAACCACTTTTGCACTTGTATTAGTGTGGAAAAAACACTTTTCGCACTTGTGTTCGTGTTGAAAAACCACTTTTCGCACTTGTGTTAGTGTTGAAATACCACTTTTTGCACTTGTGTTAGTGTTGAAAAACCACTTTTCGCACTTGTGTTGGTGCAGGAAACCACTTTTGCACTTGTATTAGTGTGGAAAAAACACTTTTCGCACTTGTGTTAGTGTTGAAAAACCACTTTTCGCACTTGTGTTGGTGCAGGAAACCACTTTTGCACTTGTATTAGTGTGGAAAAAACACTTTTTGCACTTGTGATAGTGTTGAAAAACCACTTTTCGCACTTGTGTTAGTGTTTTAAAACCACTTTTCGCACTTGTGTTAGTGTTGAAATACCACTTTTCGCACTTGTGTTAGTGTTGAAAAACCACTTTTCGCACTTGTGTTGGTGCAGGAAACCACTTTTGCACTTGTATTAGTGTGGAAAAAAGACTTTTCACACTTGTGATAGTGTTGAAAAACCACTTTTCGCACTTGTGTTAGTGTTTTAAAACCACTTTTCGCACTTGTGTTAGTGTTGAAATACCACTTTTCGCACTTGTGTTAGTGTTGAAAAACCACTTTTCGCACTTGTGTTAGTGTTGAAAAACCACTTTTCGCACTTGTGTTGGTGCAGGAAACCACTTTTGCACTTGTATTTGTGTTGAAAAACCACTTTTCGCACTTGTGTTAGTGTTGAAAAACCACTTTTCGCACTTGTGTTGGTGCAGGAAACCACTTTTGCACTTGTATTAGTGTGGAAAAACCACTTTTCGCACTTGTGTTAGTGTTGAAAAACCACTTTTCGCACTTGTGTTAGTGTTGAAATACCACTTTTCGCACTTGTGTTAGTGTTGAAAAACAACTTTTCGCACTTGTGTTGGTGCAGGAAACCACTTTTGCACTTGTATTAGTGTGGAAAAAACACTTTTCGCACTTGTGATAGTGTTGAAAAACCACTTTTCGCACTTGTCTTAGTGTTGAAAGACCACTTTTCGCACTTGTGTTAGTGTTGAAAAACCACTTTTGCACTTGTATTTGTGTTGAAAAACCACTTTTCGCACTTGTGTTAGTGTTGAAAAACCACTTTTCGCACTTGTGTTGGTGCAGGAAACCACTTTTGCACTTGTATTAGTGTGGAAAAACCACTTTTCGCACTTGTGTTAGTGTTGAAAAACCACTTTTCGCACTTGTGTTAGTGTTGAAATACCACTTTTCGCACTTGTGTTAGTGTTGAAAAACCACTTTTCGCACTTGTGTTGGTGCAGGAAACCACTTTTGCACTTGTATTAGTGTGGAAAAAACACTTTTCGCACTTGTGTTAGTGTTGAAAAACTACTTTTCGCACTTGTCTTAGTGTTGAAAGACCACTTTTCGCACTTGTGTTGGTGCAGGAAACCACTTTTGCACTTTTATTAGTGTGGAAAAAACACTTTTTGCACTTGTGATAGTGTTGAAAAACCACTTTTCGCACTTGTGTTGGTGCAGGAAACCACTTTTGCACTTGTATTAGTGTGGAAAAACCACTTTTCGCACTTGTGTTAGTGTTGAAAAACCACTTTTCGCACTTGTGTTAGTGTTGAAAAACCACTTTTCGCACTTGTGTTGGTGGAGGAAACCACTTTTGCACTTGTATTAGTGTGGCAAAACCACTTTTCGCACTTGTGTTAGTGTTGAAAAACCACTTTTCACACTTGTGTTAGTGTTGAAATACCAGTTTTCGCACGTGTGTTGGTGCAGGAAACCACTTTTGCACTTGTAGTAGTGTGGAAAAAACACTTTTTGCACTTGTGATAGTGTTGAAAAACCACATTTCGCACTTGTGTTAGTGTTGAAAAACCACTTTTCGCACTTGTGTTGGTGCAGGAAACCAGTTTTGCACTTGTATTAGTGTGGAAAAACCACTTTTCGCACTTGTGTTAGTGTTGAAAAACCACTTTTCGCACTTGTGTTAGTGTTAAAAAACCACTTTTCGCACTTGTGTTAGTGTTGAAAAACCACTTTTCGCACTTGTGTTGGTGCAGGAAACCACTTTTGCACTTGTATCAGTGTGGAAAAAACACTTTTCGCACTTGTGTTAGTGTTGAAAAACCACTTTTCGCACTTGTGTTAGTGTTGAAAAACCACTTTTCGCACTTGTGTTGGTGCAGGAAACCACTTTTGCATTTGTATTAGTGTGGAAAAAACACTTTTTGCACTTGTGATAGTGTTGAAAAACTACTTTTCGCACTTGTGTTCGTGTTGAAAAACCACTTTTCGCACTTGTGTTGGTGCAGAAAAACCACTTTTGCACTTGTATTATTGTGGAAAAACCACTTTTTGCACTTGTGATAGTGTTGAAAACCCACTTTTCGCACTTGTGTTAGTGTTGAAAAACTACTTTTCGCATTTGTGTTAGTGTTGAAAAACCACTTTTCGCACTTGTGTTAGTGTTGAAAAACCACTTTTCGCACTTGTGTTGGTGCAGGAAACCACTTTTGCACTTGTATTAGTGTGGAAAAAACACTTTTTGCACTTGTCATAGTGTTGAAAAACCACTTTTTGCACTTGTGCTAGTGTTGAAAAACCACTTTTCGCACTTGTGTTGGTGCAGGAAACCACTTTTGCACTTGTATTAGTGTGGAAAAACCACTTTTCGCACTTGTGTTAGTGTTGAAAAACCACTTTTCGCACTTGTGTTGGTGCAGGAAACCACTTTTGCACTTGTATTAGTGTGGAAAAAACACTTTTTGCACTTGTGATAGTGTTGAAAAACCACTTTTCGCACTTGTGTTAGTGTTGAAAAACCACTTTTCGCACTTGTGTTGGTGCAGGAAACCACTTTTGCACTTGCATTAGTGTGGAAAAACCTCTTTTCGCACTTGTGTTAGTGTTGAAAAACCACTTTTCGCACTTGTGTTAGTGTTGAAAAACCACTTTTCGCACTTGTGTTGGTGAAGGAAACCACTTTTGCACTTGTATTAGTGTGGAAAACCACTTTTCGCACTTGTGTTAGTGTTGAAATACCACTTTTCGCACTTGTCATAGTGTTGAAAAACCACTTTTCGCACTTGTGTTAGTGTTGAAAAACAACTTTTCGCACTTGTGTTGGTGCAGGAAACCACTTTTGCACTTGTATTAGTGTGGAAAAAACACTTTTCGCACTTGTGTTAGTGTTGAAAAACCACTTTTTGCACTTGTGTTAGTGTTGAAAAACCACTTTTCGCACTTGTGTTGGTGCAGGAAACCACTTTTGCACTTGTATTAGTGTGGAAAAAACACTTTTCGCACTTGTGTTCGTGTTGAAAAACCACTTTTCGCACTTGTGTTAGTGTTGAAATACCACTTTTTGCACTTGTGTTAGTGTTGAAAAACCACTTTTCGCACTTGTGTTGGTGCAGGAAACCACTTTTGCACTTGTATTAGTGTGGAAAAACCACTTTTCGCACTTGTGTTAGTGTTGAAAAATCACTTTTCGCACTTGTGTTAGTGTTGAAAAACCACTTTTCGCACTTGTGGTGGTGCAGGAAACCACTTTTGCACTTGTATTAGTGTGGAAAAACCACTTTTTGCACTTGTGATAGTGTTGAAAACCCACATTTCGCACTTATGTTAGTGTTGAAATACCACTTTTCGCACTTGTGTTGGTGCAGGAAACCACTTTTGCACTTGTATTGGTGTGGAAAAACCACTTTTCGCACTTGTGTTAGTGTTTTAAAACCACTTTTCGCACTTGTGTTAGTGTTGAAAAACCACTTTTCGCACTTGTGTTGGTGCAGGAAACCACTTTTGCACTTGTATTAGTGTGGAAAAAACCACTTTTCGCACTTGTGTTAGTGTTGAAAAACCACTTTTCGCACTTGTGTTGGTGCAGGAAACCACTTTTGCACTTGTATTAGTGTGGAAAAACCACTTTTCGCACTTGTGTTAGTGTTGAAAAACCACTTTTCGCACTTGTGTTAGTGTTGAAAAACCACTTTTCGCACTTGTGTTGGTGGAGGAAACCACTTTTGCACTTGTATTAGTGTGGCAAAACCACTTTTCGCACTTGTGTTAGTGTTGAAAAACCACTTTTCACACTTGTGTTAGTGTTGAAATACCAGTTTTCGCACGTGTGTTGGTGCAGGAAACCACTTTTGCACTTGTAGTAGTGTGGAAAAAACACTTTTTGCACTTGTGATAGTGTTGAAAAACCACATTTCGCACTTGTGTTAGTGTTGAAAAACCACTTTTCGCACTTGTGTTGGTGCAGGAAACCACTTTTGCACTTGTATTAGTGTGGAAAAACCACTTTTCGCACTTGTGTTAGTGTTGAAAAACCACTTTTCGCACTTGTGTTAGTGTTAAAAAACCACTTTTCGCACTTGTGTTAGTGTTGAAAAACCACTTTTCGCACTTGTGTTGGTGCAGGAAACCACTTTTGCACTTGTATCAGTGTGGAAAAAACACTTTTCGCACTTGTGTTAGTGTTGAAAAACCACTTTTCGCACTTGTGTTAGTGTTGAAAAACCACTTTTCGCACTTGTGTTGGTGCAGGAAACCACTTTTGCATTTGTATTAGTGTGGAAAAAACACTTTTTGCACTTGTGATAGTGTTGAAAAACTACTTTTCGCACTTGTGTTCGTGTTGAAAAACCACTTTTCGCACTTGTGTTGGTGCAGAAAAACCACTTTTGCACTTGTATTATTGTGGAAAAACCACTTTTTGCACTTGTGATAGTGTTGAAAACCCACTTTTCGCACTTGTGTTAGTGTTGAAAAACTACTTTTCGCATTTGTGTTAGTGTTGAAAAACCACTTTTCGCACTTGTGTTAGTGTTGAAAAACCACTTTTCGCACTTGTGTTGGTGCAGGAAACCACTTTTGCACTTGTATTAGTGTGGAAAAAACACTTTTTGCACTTGTCATAGTGTTGAAAAACCACTTTTTGCACTTGTGCTAGTGTTGAAAAACCACTTTTCGCACTTGTGTTGGTGCAGGAAACCACTTTTGCACTTGTATTAGTGTGGAAAAACCACTTTTCGCACTTGTGTTAGTGTTGAAAAACCACTTTTCGCACTTGTGTTGGTGCAGGAAACCACTTTTGCACTTGTATTAGTGTGGAAAAAACACTTTTTGCACTTGTGATAGTGTTGAAAAACCACTTTTCGCACTTGTGTTAGTGTTGAAAAACCACTTTTCGCACTTGTGTTGGTGCAGGAAACCACTTTTGCACTTGCATTAGTGTGGAAAAACCTCTTTTCGCACTTGTGTTAGTGTTGAAAAACCACTTTTCGCACTTGTGTTAGTGTTGAAAAACCACTTTTCGCACTTGTGTTGGTGAAGGAAACCACTTTTGCACTTGTATTAGTGTGGAAAACCACTTTTCGCACTTGTGTTAGTGTTGAAATACCACTTTTCGCACTTGTCATAGTGTTGAAAAACCACTTTTCGCACTTGTGTTAGTGTTGAAAAACAACTTTTCGCACTTGTGTTGGTGCAGGAAACCACTTTTGCACTTGTATTAGTGTGGAAAAAACACTTTTCGCACTTGTGTTAGTGTTGAAAAACCACTTTTTGCACTTGTGTTAGTGTTGAAAAACCACTTTTCGCACTTGTGTTGGTGCAGGAAACCACTTTTCGCACTTGTGTTGGTGCAGGAAACCACTTTTGCACTTGTATTAGTGTGGAAAAACCACTTTTCGCACTTGTGTTAGTGTTGAAAAACCACTTTTCGCACTTGTGTTAGTGTTGAAATACCACTTTTCGCACTTGTGTTAGTGTTGAAAAACCACTTTTCGCACTTGTGTTGGTGCAGGAAACCACTTTTGCACTTGTATTAGTGTGGAAAAAACACTTTTCGCACTTGTGTTAGTGTTGAAAAACTACTTTTCGCACTTGTCTTAGTGTTGAAAGACCACTTTTCGCACTTGTGTTGGTGCAGGAAACCACTTTTGCACTTTTATTAGTGTGGAAAAAACACTTTTTGCACTTGTGATAGTGTTGAAAAACCACTTTTCGCACTTGTGTTGGTGCAGGAAACCACTTTTGCACTTGTATTAGTGTGGAAAAACCACTTTTCGCACTTGTGTTAGTGTTGAAAAACCACTTTTCGCACTTGTGTTAGTGTTGAAAAACCACTTTTCGCACTTGTGTTGGTGGAGGAAACCACTTTTGCACTTGTATTAGTGTGGCAAAACCACTTTTCGCACTTGTGTTAGTGTTGAAAAACCACTTTTCACACTTGTGTTAGTGTTGAAATACCAGTTTTCGCACGTGTGTTGGTGCAGGAAACCACTTTTGCACTTGTAGTAGTGTGGAAAAAACACTTTTTGCACTTGTGATAGTGTTGAAAAACCACATTTCGCACTTGTGTTAGTGTTGAAAAACCACTTTTCGCACTTGTGTTGGTGCAGGAAACCACTTTTGCACTTGTATTAGTGTGGAAAAACCACTTTTCGCACTTGTGTTAGTGTTGAAAAACCACTTTTCGCACTTGTGTTAGTGTTAAAAAACCACTTTTCGCACTTGTGTTAGTGTTGAAAAACCACTTTTCGCACTTGTGTTGGTGCAGGAAACCACTTTTGCACTTGTATCAGTGTGGAAAAAACACTTTTCGCACTTGTGTTAGTGTTGAAAAACCACTTTTCGCACTTGTGTTAGTGTTGAAAAACCACTTTTCGCACTTGTGTTGGTGCAGGAAACCACTTTTGCATTTGTATTAGTGTGGAAAAAACACTTTTTGCACTTGTGATAGTGTTGAAAAACTACTTTTCGCACTTGTGTTCGTGTTGAAAAACCACTTTTCGCACTTGTGTTGGTGCAGAAAAACCACTTTTGCACTTGTATTATTGTGGAAAAACCACTTTTTGCACTTGTGATAGTGTTGAAAACCCACTTTTCGCACTTGTGTTAGTGTTGAAAAACTACTTTTCGCATTTGTGTTAGTGTTGAAAAACCACTTTTCGCACTTGTGTTAGTGTTGAAAAACCACTTTTCGCACTTGTGTTGGTGCAGGAAACCACTTTTGCACTTGTATTAGTGTGGAAAAAACACTTTTTGCACTTGTCATAGTGTTGAAAAACCACTTTTTGCACTTGTGCTAGTGTTGAAAAACCACTTTTCGCACTTGTGTTGGTGCAGGAAACCACTTTTGCACTTGTATTAGTGTGGAAAAACCACTTTTCGCACTTGTGTTAGTGTTGAAAAACCACTTTTCGCACTTGTGTTGGTGCAGGAAACCACTTTTGCACTTGTATTAGTGTGGAAAAAACACTTTTTGCACTTGTGATAGTGTTGAAAAACCACTTTTCGCACTTGTGTTAGTGTTGAAAAACCACTTTTCGCACTTGTGTTGGTGCAGGAAACCACTTTTGCACTTGCATTAGTGTGGAAAAACCTCTTTTCGCACTTGTGTTAGTGTTGAAAAACCACTTTTCGCACTTGTGTTAGTGTTGAAAAACCACTTTTCGCACTTGTGTTGGTGAAGGAAACCACTTTTGCACTTGTATTAGTGTGGAAAACCACTTTTCGCACTTGTGTTAGTGTTGAAATACCACTTTTCGCACTTGTCATAGTGTTGAAAAACCACTTTTCGCACTTGTGTTAGTGTTGAAAAACAACTTTTCGCACTTGTGTTGGTGCAGGAAACCACTTTTGCACTTGTATTAGTGTGGAAAAAACACTTTTCGCACTTGTGTTAGTGTTGAAAAACCACTTTTTGCACTTGTGTTAGTGTTGAAAAACCACTTTTCGCACTTGTGTTGGTGCAGGAAACCACTTTTGCACTTGTATTAGTGTGGAAAAAACACTTTTCGCACTTGTGTTCGTGTTGAAAAACCACTTTTCGCACTTGTGTTAGTGTTGAAATACCACTTTTTGCACTTGTGTTAGTGTTGAAAAACCACTTTTCGCACTTGTGTTGGTGCAGGAAACCACTTTTGCACTTGTATTAGTGTGGAAAAACCACTTTTCGCACTTGTGTTAGTGTTGAAAAATCACTTTTCGCACTTGTGTTAGTGTTGAAAAACCACTTTTCGCACTTGTGGTGGTGCAGGAAACCACTTTTGCACTTGTATTAGTGTGGAAAAACCACTTTTTGCACTTGTGATAGTGTTGAAAACCCACATTTCGCACTTATGTTAGTGTTGAAATACCACTTTTCGCACTTGTGTTGGTGCAGGAAACCACTTTTGCACTTGTATTGGTGTGGAAAAACCACTTTTCGCACTTGTGTTAGTGTTTTAAAACCACTTTTCGCACTTGTGTTAGTGTTGAAAAACCACTTTTCGCACTTGTGTTGGTGCAGGAAACCACTTTTGCACTTGTATTAGTGTGGAAAAAACCACTTTTCGCACTTGTGTTAGTGTTGAAAAACCACTTTTCGCACTTGTGTTGGTGCAGGAAACCACTTTTGCACTTGTATTAGTGTGGAAAAACCACTTTTCGCACTTGTGTTAGTGTTGAAAAACCACTTTTCGCACTTGTGTTAGTGTTGAAAAACCACTTTTCGCACTTGTGTTGGTGGAGGAAACCACTTTTGCACTTGTATTAGTGTGGCAAAACCACTTTTCGCACTTGTGTTAGTGTTGAAAAACCACTTTTCACACTTGTGTTAGTGTTGAAATACCAGTTTTCGCACGTGTGTTGGTGCAGGAAACCACTTTTGCACTTGTAGTAGTGTGGAAAAAACACTTTTTGCACTTGTGATAGTGTTGAAAAACCACATTTCGCACTTGTGTTAGTGTTGAAAAACCACTTTTCGCACTTGTGTTGGTGCAGGAAACCACTTTTGCACTTGTATTAGTGTGGAAAAACCACTTTTCGCACTTGTGTTAGTGTTGAAAAACCACTTTTCGCACTTGTGTTAGTGTTAAAAAACCACTTTTCGCACTTGTGTTAGTGTTGAAAAACCACTTTTCGCACTTGTGTTGGTGCAGGAAACCACTTTTGCACTTGTATCAGTGTGGAAAAAACACTTTTCGCACTTGTGTTAGTGTTGAAAAACCACTTTTCGCACTTGTGTTAGTGTTGAAAAACCACTTTTCGCACTTGTGTTGGTGCAGGAAACCACTTTTGCATTTGTATTAGTGTGGAAAAAACACTTTTTGCACTTGTGATAGTGTTGAAAAACTACTTTTCGCACTTGTGTTCGTGTTGAAAAACCACTTTTCGCACTTGTGTTGGTGCAGAAAAACCACTTTTGCACTTGTATTATTGTGGAAAAACCACTTTTTGCACTTGTGATAGTGTTGAAAACCCACTTTTCGCACTTGTGTTAGTGTTGAAAAACTACTTTTCGCATTTGTGTTAGTGTTGAAAAACCACTTTTCGCACTTGTGTTAGTGTTGAAAAACCACTTTTCGCACTTGTGTTGGTGCAGGAAACCACTTTTGCACTTGTATTAGTGTGGAAAAAACACTTTTTGCACTTGTCATAGTGTTGAAAAACCACTTTTTGCACTTGTGCTAGTGTTGAAAAACCACTTTTCGCACTTGTGTTGGTGCAGGAAACCACTTTTGCACTTGTATTAGTGTGGAAAAACCACTTTTCGCACTTGTGTTAGTGTTGAAAAACCACTTTTCGCACTTGTGTTGGTGCAGGAAACCACTTTTGCACTTGTATTAGTGTGGAAAAAACACTTTTTGCACTTGTGATAGTGTTGAAAAACCACTTTTCGCACTTGTGTTAGTGTTGAAAAACCACTTTTCGCACTTGTGTTGGTGCAGGAAACCACTTTTGCACTTGCATTAGTGTGGAAAAACCTCTTTTCGCACTTGTGTTAGTGTTGAAAAACCACTTTTCGCACTTGTGTTAGTGTTGAAAAACCACTTTTCGCACTTGTGTTGGTGAAGGAAACCACTTTTGCACTTGTATTAGTGTGGAAAACCACTTTTCGCACTTGTGTTAGTGTTGAAATACCACTTTTCGCACTTGTCATAGTGTTGAAAAACCACTTTTCGCACTTGTGTTAGTGTTGAAAAACAACTTTTCGCACTTGTGTTGGTGCAGGAAACCACTTTTGCACTTGTATTAGTGTGGAAAAAACACTTTTCGCACTTGTGTTAGTGTTGAAAAACCACTTTTTGCACTTGTGTTAGTGTTGAAAAACCACTTTTCGCACTTGTGTTGGTGCAGGAAACCACTTTTGCACTTGTATTAGTGTGGAAAAAACACTTTTCGCACTTGTGTTCGTGTTGAAAAACCACTTTTCGCACTTGTGTTAGTGTTGAAATACCACTTTTTGCACTTGTGTTAGTGTTGAAAAACCACTTTTCGCACTTGTGTTGGTGCAGGAAACCACTTTTGCACTTGTATTAGTGTGGAAAAAACACTTTTCGCACTTGTGTTAGTGTTGAAAAACCACTTTTCGCACTTGTGTTGGTGCAGGAAACCACTTTTGCACTTGTATTAGTGTGGAAAAAACACTTTTTGCACTTGTGATAGTGTTGAAAAACCACTTTTCGCACTTGTGTTAGTGTTTTAAAACCACTTTTCGCACTTGTGTTAGTGTTGAAATACCACTTTTCGCACTTGTGTTAGTGTTGAAAAACCACTTTTCGCACTTGTGTTGGTGCAGGAAACCACTTTTGCACTTGTATTAGTGTGGAAAAAAGACTTTTCACACTTGTGATAGTGTTGAAAAACCACTTTTCGCACTTGTGTTAGTGTTTTAAAACCACTTTTCGCACTTGTGTTAGTGTTGAAATACCACTTTTCGCACTTGTGTTAGTGTTGAAAAACCACTTTTCGCACTTGTGTTGGTGAAGGAAACCACTTTTGCACTTGTATTAGTGTGGAAAAAACACTTTTTGCACTTGTGATAGTGTTGAAAAACCACTTTTCGCACTTGTGTTAGTGTTGAAAAACCACTTTTCGCACTTGTGTTGGTGCAGGAAACCACTTTTGCACTTGTATTTGTGTTGAAAAACCACTTTTCGCACTTGTGTTAGTGTTGAAAAACCACTTTTCGCACTTGTGTTGGTGCAGGAAACCACTTTTGCACTTGTATTAGTGTGGAAAAACCACTTTTCGCACTTGTGTTAGTGTTGAAAAACCACTTTTCGCACTTGTGTTAGTGTTGAAATACCACTTTTCGCACTTGTGTTAGTGTTGAAAAACCACTTTTCGCACTTGTGTTGGTGCAGGAAACCACTTTTGCACTTGTATTAGTGTGGAAAAAACACTTTTCGCACTTGTGTTAGTGTTGAAAAACTACTTTTCGCACTTGTCTTAGTGTTGAAAGACCACTTTTCGCACTTGTGTTGGTGCAGGAAACCACTTTTGCACTTTTATTAGTGTGGAAAAAACACTTTTTGCACTTGTGATAGTGTTGAAAAACCACTTTTCGCACTTGTGTTGGTGCAGGAAACCACTTTTGCACTTGTATTAGTGTGGAAAAACCACTTTTCGCACTTGTGTTAGTGTTGAAAAACCACTTTTCGCACTTGTGTTAGTGTTGAAAAACCACTTTTCGCACTTGTGTTGGTGGAGGAAACCACTTTTGCACTTGTATTAGTGTGGCAAAACCACTTTTCGCACTTGTGTTAGTGTTGAAAAACCACTTTTCACACTTGTGTTAGTGTTGAAATACCAGTTTTCGCACGTGTGTTGGTGCAGGAAACCACTTTTGCACTTGTAGTAGTGTGGAAAAAACACTTTTTGCACTTGTGATAGTGTTGAAAAACCACATTTCGCACTTGTGTTAGTGTTGAAAAACCACTTTTCGCACTTGTGTTGGTGCAGGAAACCACTTTTGCACTTGTATTAGTGTGGAAAAACCACTTTTCGCACTTGTGTTAGTGTTGAAAAACCACTTTTCGCACTTGTGTTAGTGTTAAAAAACCACTTTTCGCACTTGTGTTAGTGTTGAAAAACCACTTTTCGCACTTGTGTTGGTGCAGGAAACCACTTTTGCACTTGTATCAGTGTGGAAAAAACACTTTTCGCACTTGTGTTAGTGTTGAAAAACCACTTTTCGCACTTGTGTTAGTGTTGAAAAACCACTTTTCGCACTTGTGTTGGTGCAGGAAACCACTTTTGCATTTGTATTAGTGTGGAAAAAACACTTTTTGCACTTGTGATAGTGTTGAAAAACTACTTTTCGCACTTGTGTTCGTGTTGAAAAACCACTTTTCGCACTTGTGTTGGTGCAGAAAAACCACTTTTGCACTTGTATTATTGTGGAAAAACCACTTTTTGCACTTGTGATAGTGTTGAAAACCCACTTTTCGCACTTGTGTTAGTGTTGAAAAACTACTTTTCGCATTTGTGTTAGTGTTGAAAAACCACTTTTCGCACTTGTGTTAGTGTTGAAAAACCACTTTTCGCACTTGTGTTGGTGCAGGAAACCACTTTTGCACTTGTATTAGTGTGGAAAAAACACTTTTTGCACTTGTCATAGTGTTGAAAAACCACTTTTTGCACTTGTGCTAGTGTTGAAAAACCACTTTTCGCACTTGTGTTGGTGCAGGAAACCACTTTTGCACTTGTATTAGTGTGGAAAAACCACTTTTCGCACTTGTGTTAGTGTTGAAAAACCACTTTTCGCACTTGTGTTGGTGCAGGAAACCACTTTTGCACTTGTATTAGTGTGGAAAAAACACTTTTTGCACTTGTGATAGTGTTGAAAAACCACTTTTCGCACTTGTGTTAGTGTTGAAAAACCACTTTTCGCACTTGTGTTGGTGCAGGAAACCACTTTTGCACTTGCATTAGTGTGGAAAAACCTCTTTTCGCACTTGTGTTAGTGTTGAAAAACCACTTTTCGCACTTGTGTTAGTGTTGAAAAACCACTTTTCGCACTTGTGTTGGTGAAGGAAACCACTTTTGCACTTGTATTAGTGTGGAAAACCACTTTTCGCACTTGTGTTAGTGTTGAAATACCACTTTTCGCACTTGTCATAGTGTTGAAAAACCACTTTTCGCACTTGTGTTAGTGTTGAAAAACAACTTTTCGCACTTGTGTTGGTGCAGGAAACCACTTTTGCACTTGTATTAGTGTGGAAAAAACACTTTTCGCACTTGTGTTAGTGTTGAAAAACCACTTTTTGCACTTGTGTTAGTGTTGAAAAACCACTTTTCGCACTTGTGTTGGTGCAGGAAACCACTTTTGCACTTGTATTAGTGTGGAAAAAACACTTTTCGCACTTGTGTTCGTGTTGAAAAACCACTTTTCGCACTTGTGTTAGTGTTGAAATACCACTTTTTGCACTTGTGTTAGTGTTGAAAAACCACTTTTCGCACTTGTGTTGGTGCAGGAAACCACTTTTGCACTTGTATTAGTGTGGAAAAACCACTTTTCGCACTTGTGTTAGTGTTGAAAAATCACTTTTCGCACTTGTGTTAGTGTTGAAAAACCACTTTTCGCACTTGTGGTGGTGCAGGAAACCACTTTTGCACTTGTATTAGTGTGGAAAAACCACTTTTTGCACTTGTGATAGTGTTGAAAACCCACATTTCGCACTTATGTTAGTGTTGAAATACCACTTTTCGCACTTGTGTTGGTGCAGGAAACCACTTTTGCACTTGTATTGGTGTGGAAAACCACTTTTCGCACTTGTGTTAGTGTTTTAAAACCACTTTTCGCACTTGTGTTAGTGTTGAAAAACCACTTTTCGCACTTGTGTTGGTGCAGGAAAACCACTTTTGCACTTGTATTAGTGTGGAAAAAACCACTTTTCGCACTTGTGTTAGTGTTGAAAAACCACTTTTCACACTTGTGTTAGTGTTGAAAAACCACTTTTCGCACTTGTGTTGGTGAAGGAAACCACTTTTGCACTTGTATTAGTGTGGAAAAACCAATTTTCGCACTTGTGTTAGTGTTGAAATACCACTTTTCGCACTTGTCATAGTGTTGAAAAACCACTTTTCGCACTTGTGTTAGTGTTGAAAAACCACTTTTCGCACTTGTGTTGGTGCAGGAAACCACTTTTGCACTTGTATTAGTGTGGAAAAAACACTTTTCGCACTTGTGTTAGTGTTGAAAAACCACTTTTCGCACTTGTGTTAGTGTTGAAAAACCACTTTTCGCACTTGTGTTGGTGCAGGAAACCACTTTTGCACTTGTATTAGTGTGGAAAAAACACTTTTCGCACTTGTGTTAGTGTTGAAAAACCACTTTTCGCACTTGTGTTAGTGTTGAAATACCACTTTTTGCACTTGTGTTAGTGTTGAAAAACCACTTTTCGCACTTGTGTTGGTGCAGGAAACCACTTTTGCACTTGTATTAGTGTGGAAAAACCACTTTTCGCACTTGTGTTAGTGTTGAAAAACCACTTTTCGCACTTGTGTTAGTGTTGAAAAACCACTTTTCGCACTTGTGGTGGTGCAGGAAACCACTTTTGCACTTGTATTAGTGTGGAAAAACCACTTTTTGCACTTGTGATAGTGTTGAAAACCCACATTTCGCACTTATGTTAGTGTTGAAAAACCACTTTTCGCACTTGTGTTGGTGCAGGAAACCACTTTTGCACTTGTATTGGTGTGGAAAAACCACTTTTCGCACTTGTGTTAGTGTTTTAAAACCACTTTTCGCACTTGTGTTAGTGTTGAAATACCACTTTTCGCACTTGTGTTAGTGTTGAAAAACCACTTTTCGCACTTGTGTTGGTGCAGGAAACCACTTTTGCACTTGTATTAGTGTGGAAAAAACACTTTTCACACTTGTGTTAGTGTTGAAAAACAACTTTTCACACTTGTGTTAGTGTTGAAAAACCACTTTTCGCACTTGTGTTGGTGTAGGAAACCACTTTTGCACTTGTATTAGTGTGGAAAAAACACTTTTTGCACTTGTGATAGTGTTGAAAAACCACTTTTCGCACTTGTGTTAGTGTTTTAAAACCACTTTTCGCACTTGTGTTAGTGTTGAAATACCACTTTTCGCACTTGTGTTAGTGTTGAAAAACCACTTTTCGCACTTGTGTTGGTGCAGGAAACCACTTTTGCACTTGTATTAGTGTGGAAAAAACACTTTTCACACTTGTGTTAGTGTTGAAAAACCACTTTTCACACTTGTGTTAGTGTTGAAAAACCACTTTTCGCACTTGTATTAGTGTGGAAAAAAACCTTTTCGCACTTGTGTTAGTGTTGAAAAACCACTTTTCGCACTTGTGTTAGTGTTGAAAAACCACTTTTCGCACTTGTGTTGGTGCAGGAAACCACTTTTGCACTTGTATTAGTGTGGAAAAAACACTTTTCGCACTTGTGTTAGTGTTGAAAAACCACTTTTCGCACTTGTGTTAGTGTTGAAATACCACTTTTTGCACTTGTGTTAGTGTTGAAAAACCACTTTTCGCACTTGTGTTGGTGCAGGAAACCACTTTTGCACTTGTATTAGTGTGGAAAAACCACTTTTCGCACTTGTGTTAGTGTTGAAAAATCACTTTTCGCACTTGTGTTAGTGTTGAAAAAACACTTTTCGCACTTGTGGTGGTGCAGGAAACCACTTTTGCACTTGTATTAGTGTGGAAAAACCACTTTTTGCACTTGTGATAGTGTTGAAAACCCACATTTCGCACTTATGTTAGTGTTGAAAAACCACTTTTCGCACTTGTGTTGGTGCAGGAAACCACTTTTGCACTTGTATTGGTGTGGAAAAACCACTTTTCGCACTTGTGTTAGTGTTTTAAAACCACTTTTCGCACTTGTGTTAGTGTTGAAAACCCACTTTTCGCACTTGTGTTGGTGCAGGAAACCACTTTTGCACTTGTATTAGTGTGGAAAAAACCACTTTTCGCACTTGTGTTAGTGTTGAAAAACCACTTTTCACACTTGTGTTAGTGTTGAAAAACCACTTTTCGCACTTGTGTTGGTGAAGGAAACCACTTTTGCACTTGTATTAGTGTGGAAAAACCACTTTTCGCACTTGTGTTAGTGTTGAAATACCACTTTTCGCACTTGTCATAGTGTTGAAAAACCACTTTTCACACTTGTGTTAGTGTTGAAAAACCACTTTTCGCACTTGTGTTGGTGCAGGAAACCACTTTTGCACTTGTATTAGTGTGGAAAAAACACTTTTCGCACTTGTGTTAGTGTTGAAAAACCACTTTTCGCACTTGTGTTAGTGTTGAAAAACCACTTTTCGCACTTGTGTTGGTGCAGGAAACCACTTTTGCACTTGTATTAGTGTGGAAAAAACACTTTTCGCACTTGTGTTAGTGTTGAAAAACCACTTTTCGCACTTGTGTTAGTGTTGAAATACCACTTTTTGCACTTGTGTTAGTGTTGAAAAACCACTTTTCGCACTTGTGTTGGTGCAGGAAACCACTTTTGCACTTGTATTAGTGTGGAAAACCACTTTCGCACTTGTGTTAGTGTTGAAAAACCACTTTTCGCACTTGTGTTAGTGTTGAAAAACCACTTTTCGCACTTGTGGTGGTGCAGGAAACCACTTTTGCACTTGTATTAGTGTGGAAAAACCACTTTTTGCACTTGTGATAGTGTTGAAAACCCACATTTCGCACTTATGTTAGTGTTGAAAAACCACTTTTCGCACTTGTGTTGGTGCAGGAAACCACTTTTGCACTTGTATTGGTGTGGAAAAACCACTTTTCGCACTTGTGTTAGTGTTTTAAAACCACTTTTCGCACTTGTGTTAGTGTTGAAATACCACTTTTCGCACTTGTGTTAGTGTTGAAAAACCACTTTTCGCACTTGTGTTGGTGCAGGAAACCACTTTTGCACTTGTATTAGTGTGGAAAAAACACTTTTCACACTTGTGTTAGTGTTGAAAAACAACTTTTCACACTTGTGTTAGTGTTGAAAAACCACTTTTCACACTTGTGTTGGTGTAGGAAACCACTTTTGCACTTGTATTAGTGTGGAAAAAACACTTTTTGCACTTGTGATAGTGTTGAAAAACCACTTTTCGCACTTGTGTTAGTGTTTTAAAACCACTTTTCGCACTTGTGTTAGTGTTGAAATACCACTTTTCGCACTTGTGTTAGTGTTGAAAAACCACTTTTCGCACTTGTGTTGGTGCAGGAAACCACTTTTGCACTTGTATTAGTGTGGAAAAAACACTTTTCACACTTGTGTTAGTGTTGAAAAACCACTTTTCACACTTGTGTTAGTGTTGAAAAACCACTTTTCGCACTTGTGTTGGTGTAGGAAACCACTTTTGCACTTGTATTGGTGTGGAAAAAACACTTTTTGCACTTGTGATAGTGTTGAAAAACCACTTTTCGCACTTGTGTTAGTGTTGAAAAACCACTTTTCGCACTTGTGTTGGTGCAGGAAACCACTTTTGCACTTGTATTTGTGTTGAAAAACCACTTTTCGCACTTATGTTAGGGTTGAAAAACCACTTTTCGCACTTGTGTTAGTGTTGAAAAACCACTTTTCGCACTTGTGTTGGTGCAGGAAACCACTTTTGCACTTGTATTAGTGTGGAAAAAACACTTTTCGCACTTGTGGTAGTGTTGAAAAACCACTTTTCGCACTTGTGTTAGTGTTGAAATACCACTTTTTGCACTTGTGTTGGTGTTGAAAAACCACTTTTCGCACTTGTGTTGGTGCAGGAAACCACTTTTGCACTTGTATTAGTGTGGAAAAAACACTTTTCACACTTGTGTTAGTGTTGAAAAACCACTTTTCACACTTGTGTTAGTGTTGAAAAACCACTTTTCGCACTTGTGTTGGTGTAGGAAACCACTTTTGCACTTGTATTGGTGTGGAAAAAACACTTTTTGCACTTGTGATAGTGTTGAAAAACCACTTTTCGCACTTGTGTTAGTGTTGAAAAACCACTTTTCGCACTTGTGTTGGTGCAGGAAACCACTTTTGCACTTGTATTTGTGTTGAAAAACCACTTTTCGCACTTATGTTAGGGTTGAAAAACCACTTTTCGCACTTGTGTTAGTGTTGAAAAACCACTTTTCGCACTTGTGTTGGTGCAGGAAACCACTTTTGCACTTGTATTAGTGTGGAAAAAACAACTTTTCGCACTTGTGTTAGTGTTGAAATACCACTTTTTGCACTTGTGTTGGTGTTGAAAAACCACTTTTCGCACTTGTGTTGGTGCAGGAAACCACTTTTGCACTTGTATTAGTGTGGAAAAAACACTTTTCACACTTGTGTTAGTGTTGAAAAACCACTTTTCACACTTGTGTTAGTGTTGAAAAACCACTTTTCGCACTTGTGTTGGTGTAGGAAACCACTTTTGCACTTGTATTGGTGTGGAAAAAACACTTTTTGCACTTGTGATAGTGTTGAAAAACCACTTTTCGCACTTGTGTTAGTGTTGAAAAACCACTTTTCGCACTTGTGTTGGTGCAGGAAACCACTTTTGCACTTGTATTTGTGTTGAAAAACCACTTTTCGCACTTGTGTTAGGGTTGAAAAACCACTTTTCGCACTTGTGTTAGTGTTGAAAAACCACTTTTCGCACTTGTGTTGGTGCAGGAAACCACTTTTGCACTTGTATTAGTGTGGAAAAAACACTTTTCGCACTTGTGGTAGTGTTGAAAAACCACTTTTCGCACTTGTGTTAGTGTTGAAATACCACTTTTTGCACTTGTGTTAGTGTTGAAAAACCACTTTTTGCACTTGTGTTGGTGCAGGAAACCACTTTTGCACTTGTATTAGTGTGGAAAAACCACTTTTCGCACTTGTGTTAGTGTTGAAAAACCACTTTTCGCACTTGTGTTAGTGTTGAAAAACCACTTTTCGCACTTGTGGTGGTGCAGAAAACCACTTTTGCACTTGTATTAGTGTGGAAAACCCACTTTTTGCACTTGTGATAGTGTTGAAAACCCACATTTCGCACTTATGTTAGTGTTAAAAAACCACTTTTCGCACTTGTGTTGGTGCAGGAAACCACTTTTGCACTTGTATTGGTGTGGAAAAACCACTTTTCGCACTTGTGTTAGTGTTTTAAAACCACTTTTCGCACTTGTGTTAGTGTTGAAATACCACTTTTCGCACTTGTGTTAGTGTTGAAAAACCACTTTTCGCACTTGTGTTGGTGCAGGAAACCACTTTTGCACTTGTATTAGTGTGGAAAAAACACTTTTCACACTTGTGTTAGTGTTGAAAAACCACTTTTCACACTTGTGTTAGTGTTGAAAAACCACTTTTCGCACTTGTGTTGGTGTAGGAAACCACTTTTGCACTTGTATTAGTGTGGAAAAAACACTTTTTGCACTTGTGATAGTGTTGAAAAACCACTTTTCGCACTTGTGTTAGTGTTTTAAAACCACTTTTCGCACTTGTGTTAGTGTTGAAAAACCACTTTTCGCACTTGTGTTGGTGCAGGAAACCACTTTTGCACTTGTATTAGTGTGGAAAAAACACTTTTCACACTTGTGTTAGTGTTGAAAAACCACTTTTCACACTTGTGTTAGTGTTGAAAAACCACTTTTCGCACTTGTGTTGGTGCAGGAAACCACTTTTGCACTTGTATTAGTGTGGAAAAAACACTTTTTGCACTTGTGATAGTGTTGAAAAACCACTTTTCGCACTTGTGTTAGTGTTGAAAAACCAATTTTCGCACTTGTGTTGGTGCAGGAAACCACTTTTGCACTTGTATTTGTGTTGAAAAACCACTTTTCCCACTTATGTTAGTGTTGAAAAACCACTTTTCGCACCTGTGTTGGTGCAGGAAACCACTTTTGCACTTGTATTAGTGTGGAAAAACCACTTTTCGCACTTGTGTTAGTGTTGAAAAACCACTTTTCGCACTTGTGTTAGTGTTGAAATACCACTTTTCGCACTTGTGTTAGTGTTGAAAAACCACTTTTCGCACTTGTGTTGGTGCAGGAAACCACTTTTGCACTTGTATTAGTGTGGAAAAAACACTTTTCGCACTTGTGTTAGTGTTGAAAAACCACTTTTCGCACTTGTCTTAGTGTTGAAAGACCACTTTTCGCAATTGTGTTGGTGCAGGAAACCACTTTTGCACTTTTATTAGTGTGGAAAAAACACTTTTTGCACTTGTGATAGTGTTGAAAACCACTTTTCGCACTTGTGTTGGTGCAGGAAACCACTTTTGCACTTGTATTAGTGTGGAAAAACCACTTTTCGCACTTGTGTTAGTGTTGAAAAACCACTTTTCGCACTTGTGTTAGTGTTGAAAAACCACTTTTCGCACTTGTGTTAGTGTTGAAAAACCACTTTTCGCACTTGTGTTGGTGCAGGAAACCACTTTTGCACTTGTATTAGTGTGGCAAAAACACTTTTTGACCTTGTGATAGTGTTGAAAAACCACTTTTCGCACTTGTGTTAGTGTTGAAAAACCACTTTTCGCACTTGTGTTGTTGGAGGAAACCACTTTTGCACTTGTATTAGTGTGGAAAAACCACTTTTCGCACTTGTGTTAGTGTTGAAAAACCACTTTTCGCACTCGTGTTAGTGTTGAAATACCACTTTTCGCACGTGTGTTGGTGCAGGAAACCACTTTTGCACTTGTATGAGTGTGGAAAAAACACTTTTTGCACTTGTGATAGTGTTGAAAAACCACTTTTCGCACTTGTGTTAGTGTTGAAAAACCACTTTTCGCACTTGTGTTGGTGCAGGAAACCACTTTTGCACTTGTATTAGTGTGGAAAAAACACTTTTTGCACTTGTGAGAGTGTTGAAAAACTACATTTCGCACTTGTGTTAGTGTTGAAAAACCACTTTTCGCACTTTTGTTGGTGCAGGAAACCACTTTTGCACTTGTATTAGTGTGGAAAAACCACTTTTTGCACTTGTGATAGTGTTGAAAACCCACTTTTCGCACTTGTGTTAGTGTTGAAATACCACTTTTTGCACTTGTGTTAGTGTTGAAAAACCACTTTTCGCACTTGTGTTGGTGCAGGAAACCACTTTTTCACTTGTATTAGTGTGGAATAAAATACTTTTCGCACTTGTGTTAGTGTTGAAAAACCACTTTTCGCACTTGTGTTAGTGTTGAAAAACCACTTTTCGCACTTGTGTTGGTGCAGGAAACCACTTTTGCACTTGTATTAGTGTGGAAAAACCACTTTTCGCACTTGTGTTAGTGTTGAAAAACCACTTTTCGCACTTGTGTTAGTGTTGAAAAACCACTTTTCGCACTTGTGTTGGTGCAGGAAACCACTTTTGCACTTGTATTAGTGTGGAAAAAACACTTTTTGCACTTGTGATAGTGTTGAAAAACCACTTTTCGCACTTGTGTTAGTGTTGAAAAACCACTTTTCGCACTTGTGTTGGTGCAGGAAACCACTTTTGCACTTGTATTAGTGTGGAAAAACCACTTTTTGCACTTGTGATAGTGTTGAAAATCCACTTTTCGCACTTATGTTAGTGTTGAAAAACCACTTTTCGCACTTGTGTTGGTGCAGGAAACCACTTTTGCACTTGTATTAGTGTGGAAAAACCACTTTTCGCACTTGTGTTAGTGTTAAAAAACCACTTTTCGCACTTGTGTTAGTGTTGAAAAACCACTTTTCGCACTTGTGTTGGTGCAGGAAACCATTTTGCACTTGTATTGGTGTGGAAAAACCACTTTTCGCACTTGTGTTAGTGTTTTAAAACCACTTTTCGCACTTGTGTTAGTGTTGAAAAACCACTTTTCGCACTTGTGTTAGTGTTGAAAAAACACTTTTCGCACTTGTGTTGGTGCAGGAAACCACTTTTGCACTTGTATTAGTGTTAGAAAAAACACTTTTTGCACTTGTGATAGTGTTGAAAAACCACTTTTCGCACTTGTGTTAGTGTTGAAAAACCACTTTTCGCACTTTTGTTGGTGCAGGAAACCACTTTTGCACTTGTATCTGTGTGGAAAAACCACTTTTTGCACTTGTGATAGTGTTGAAAAACCACTTTTCGCACTTGTGTTAGTGTTGAAAAACCACTTTTCGCACTTGTGTTAGTGTTGAAATACCACTTTTTGCACTTGTGTTAGTGTTGAAAAACCACTTTTCGCACTTGTGTTGGTGCAGGAAACCACTTTTGCACTTGTATTAGTGTGGAAAAACCACTTTTCGCACTTGTGTTAGTGTTGAAAAACAACTTTTCGCACTTGTGTTAGTGTTGAAAAACCACTTTTCACACTTGTGGTGGTGCAGGAAACCACTTTTGCACTTGTATTAGTGTGGAAAAACCACTTTTTGCACTTGTGATAGTGTTGAAAACCCACATTTCGCACTTATGTTAGTGTTGAAAAACCACTTTTCGCACTTGTGTTGGTGCAGGAAACCACTTTTGCACTTGTATTGGTGTGGAAAAACCACTTTTCGCACTTGTGTTAGTGTTTTAAAACCACTTTTCGCACTTGTGTTAGTGTTGAAATACCACTTTTCGCACTTGTGTTAGTGTTGAAAAACCACTTTTCGCACTTGTTTTGGTGCAGGAAACCACTTTTGCACTTGTATTAGTGTGGAAAAAACACTTTTCACACTTGTGTTAGTGTTGAAAAACAACTTTTCACACTTATGTTAGTGTTGAAAAACCACTTTTCGCACTTGTGTTGGTGTAGGAAACCACTTTTGCACTTGTATTAGTGTGGAAAAAAAACTTTTTGCACTTGTGATAGTGTTGAAAAACCACTTTTCGCACTTGTGTTAGTGTTTTAAAACCACTTTTCGCACTTGTGTTAGTGTTGAAATACCACTTTTCGCACTTGTGTTAGTGTTGAAAAAACACTTTTCGCACTTGTGTTGGTGCAGGAAACCACTTTTGCACTTGTATTAGTGTGGAAAAAACACTTTTCACACTTGTGTTAGTGTTGAAAAACCACTTTTCACACTTGTGTTAGTGTTGAAAAAACACTTTTCGCACTTGTGTTGGTGTAGTAAACCACTTTTGCACTTGTATTGGTGTGGAAAAAACACTTTTTGCACTTGTGATAGTGTTGAAAAACCACTTTTCGCACTTGTGTTAGTGTTGAAAAACCACTTTTCGCACTTGTGTTGGTGCAGGAAACCACTTTTGCACTTGTATTTGTGTTGAAAAACCACTTTTCGCACTTATGTTAGGGTTGAAAAACCACTTTTCGCACTTGTGTTAGTGTTGAAAAACCACTTTTCGCACTTGTGTTGGTGCAGGAAACCACTTTTGCACTTGTATTAGTGTGGAAAAAACACTTTTCGCACTTGTGGTAGTGTTGAAAAACCACTTTTCGCACTTGTGTTAGTGTTGAAATACCACTTTTTGCAATTGTGTTAGTGTTGAAAAACCACTTTTCGCACTTGTGTTGGTGCAGGAAACCACTTTTGCACTTGTATTAGTGTGGAAAAACCACTTTTCGCACTTGTGTTAGTGTTGAAAAACCACTTTTCGCACTTGTGTTAGTGTTGAAAAACCACTTTTCGCACTTGTGGTGGTGCAGGAAACCACTTTTGCACTTGTATTAGTGTGGAAAACCCACTTTTTGCACTTGTGATAGTGTTGAAAACCCACATTTCGCACTTATGTTAGTGTTGAAAAACCACTTTTCGCACTTGTGTTGGTGCAGGAAACCACTTTTGCACTTGTATTGGTGTGGAAAAACCACTTTTCGCACTTGTGTTAGTGTTTTAAAACCACTTTTCTCACTTGTGTTAGTGTTGAAATACCACTTTTCGCACTTGTGTTAGTGTTGAAAAACCACTTTTCGCACTTGTGTTGGTGCAGGAAACCACTTTTGCACTTGTATTAGTGTGGAAAAACACTTTTCACACTTGTGTTAGTGTTGAAAAACAACTTTTCACACTTGTGTTAGTGTTGAAAAACCACTTTTCGCACTTGTGTTGGTGTAGGAAACCACTTTTGCACTTGTATTAGTGTGGAAAAAACACTTTTTGCACTTGTGATAGTGTTGAAAAACCACTTTTCGCACTTGTGTTAGTGTTTTAAAACCACTTTTCGCACTTGTGTTAGTGTTGAAATACCACTTTTCGCACTTGTGTTAGTGTTGAAAAACCACTTTTCGCACTTGTGTTGGTGCAGGAAACCACTTTTGCACTTGTATTAGTGTGGAAAAAACACTTTTCACACTTGTGTTAGTGTTGAAAAACCACTTTTCACACTTGTGTTAGTGTTGAAAAACCACTTTTCGCACTTGTGTTGGTGTAGGAAACCACTTTTGCACTTGTATTGGTGTGGAAAAAACACTTTTTGCACTTGTGATAGTGTTGAAAAACCACTTTTCGCACTTGTGTTAGTGTTGAAAAACCACTTTTCGCACTTGTGTTGGTGCAGGAAACCACTTTTGCACTTGTATTTGTGTTGAAAAACCACTTTTCGCACTTATGTTAGGGTTGAAAAACCACTTTTCGTACTTGTGTTAGTGTTGAAAAACCACTTTTCGCACTTGTGTTGGTGCAGGAAACCACTTTTGCACTTGTATTAGTGTGGAAAAACCACTTTTTGCACTTGTGTTAGTGTTGAAAAACCACTTTTCGCACTTGTGTTAGTGTTGAAAAACCACTTTTCGCACTTGTGGTGGTGCAGGAAACCACTTTTGCACTTGTATTAGTGTGGAAAAACCACTTTTTGCACTTGTGATAGTGTTGAAAACCCACATTTCGCACTTATGTTAGTGTTGAAAAACCACTTTTCGCACTTGTGTTGGTGCAGGAAACCACTTTTGCACTTGTATTGGTGTGGAAAAACCACTTTTCGCACTTGTGTTAGTGTTTTAAAACCACTTTTCGCACTTGTGTTAGTGTTGAAAAACCACTTTTCGCACTTGTGTTGGTGCAGGAAACCACTTTTGCACTTGTATTAGTGTGGAAAAAACCACTTTTCGCACTTGTGTTAGTGTTGAAAAACCACTTTTCACACTTGTGTTAGTGTTGAAAAACCACTTTTCGCACTTGTGTTGGTGAAGGAAACCACTTTTGCACTTGTATTAGTGTGGAAAAACCACTTTTCGCACTTGTGTTAGTGTTGAAATACCACTTTTCGCACTTGTCATAGTGTTGAAAAACCACTTTTCGCACTTGTGTTAGTGTTGAAAAACCACTTTTCGCACTTGTGTTGGTGCAGGAAACCACTTTTGCACTTGTATTAGTGTGGAAAAACACTTTTCGCACTTGTGTTAGTGTTGAAAAACCACTTTTCGCACTTGTGTTAGTGTTGAAAAACCACTTTTCGCACTTGTGTTGGTGCAGGAAACCACTTTTGCACTTGTATTAGTGTGGAAAAAACACTTTTCGCACTTGTGTTAGTGTTGAAAAACCACTTTTCGCACTTGTGTTAGTGTTGAAATACCACTTTTTGCACTTGTGTTAGTGTTGAAAAACCACTTTTCGCACTTGTGTTGGTGCAGGAAACCACTTTTGCACTTGTATTAGTGTGGAAAAACCACTTTCGCACTTGTGTTAGTGTTGAAAAACCACTTTTCGCACTTGTGTTAGTGTTGAAAAACCACTTTTCGCACTTGTGGTGGTGCAGGAAACCACTTTTGCACTTGTATTAGTGTGGAAAAACCACTTTTTGCACTTGTGATAATGTTGAAAACCCACATTTCGCACTTATGTTAGTGTTGAAAAACCACTTTTCGCACTTGTGTTGGTGCAGGAAACCACTTTTGCACTTGTATTGGTGTGGAAAAACCACTTTTCGCACTTGTGTTAGTGTTTTAAAACCACTTTTCGCACTTGTGTTAGTGTTGAAATACCACTTTTCGCACTTGTGTTAGTGTTGAAAAACCACTTTTCGCACTTGTGTTGGTGCAGGAAACCACTTTTGCACTTGTATTAGTGTGGAAAAAACACTTTTCACACTTGTGTTAGTGTTGAAAAACAACTTTTCACACTTGTGTTAGTGTTGAAAAACCACTTTTCACACTTGTGTTGGTGTAGGAAACCACTTTTGCACTTGTATTAGTGTGGAAAAAACACTTTTTGCACTTGTGATAGTGTTGAAAAACCACTTTTCGCACTTGTGTTAGTGTTTTAAAACCACTTTTCGCACTTGTGTTAGTGTTGAAATACCACTTTTCGCACTTGTGTTAGTGTTGAAAAACCACTTTTCGCACTTGTGTTGGTGCAGGAAACCACTTTTGCACTTGTATTAGTGTGGAAAAAACACTTTTCACACTTGTGTTAGTGTTGAAAAACCACTTTTCACACTTGTGTTAGTGTTGAAAAACCACTTTTCGCACTTGTGTTGGTGTAGGAAACCACTTTTGCACTTGTATTGGTGTGGAAAAAACACTTTTTGCACTTGTGATAGTGTTGAAAAACCACTTTTCGCACTTGTGTTAGTGTTGAAAAACCACTTTTCGCACTTGTGTTGGTGCAGGAAACCACTTTTGCACTTGTATTAGTGTGGAAAAAACACTTTTCACACTTGTGTTAGTGTTGAAAAACAACTTTTCACACTTATGTTAGTGTTGAAAAACCACTTTTCGCACTTGTGTTGGTGTAGGAAACCACTTTTGCACTTGTATTAGTGTGGAAAAAACACTTTTTGCACTTGTGATAGTGTTGAAAAACCACTTTTCGCACTTGTGTTAGTGTTTTAAAACCACTTTTCGCACTTGTGTTAGTGTTGAAATACCACTTTTCGCACTTGTGTTAGTGTTGAAAAAACACTTTTCGCACTTGTGTTGGTGCAGGAAACCACTTTTGCACTTGTATTAGTGTGGAAAAAACACTTTTCACACTTGTGTTAGTGTTGAAAAACCACTTTTCACACTTGTGTTAGTGTTGAAAAAACACTTTTCGCACTTGTGTTGGTGTAGTAAACCACTTTTGCACTTGTATTGGTGTGGAAAAAACACTTTTTGCACTTGTGATAGTGTTGAAAAACCACTTTTCGCACTTGTGTTAGTGTTGAAAAACCACTTTTCGCACTTGTGTTGGTGCAGGAAACCACTTTTGCACTTGTATTTGTGTTGAAAAACCACTTTTCGCACTTATGTTAGGGTTGAAAAACCACTTTTCGCACTTGTGTTAGTGTTGAAAAACCACTTTTCGCACTTGTGTTGGTGCAGGAAACCACTTTTGCACTTGTATTAGTGTGGAAAAAACACTTTTCACACTTGTGTTAGTGTTGAAAAACCACTTTTCACACTTGTGTTAGTGTTGAAAAAACACTTTTCGCACTTGTGTTGGTGTAGTAAACCACTTTTGCACTTGTATTGGTGTGGAAAAAACACTTTTTGCACTTGTGATAGTGTTGAAAAACCACTTTTCGCACTTGTGTTAGTGTTGAAAAACCACTTTTCGCACTTGTGTTGGTGCAGGAAACCACTTTTGCACTTGTATTTGTGTTGAAAAACCACTTTTCGCACTTATGTTAGGGTTGAAAAACCACTTTTCGCACTTGTGTTAGTGTTGAAAAACCACTTTTCGCACTTGTGTTGGTGCAGGAAACCACTTTTGCACTTGTATTAGTGTGGAAAAAACACTTTTCGCACTTGTGGTAGTGTTGAAAAACCACTTTTCGCACTTGTGTTAGTGTTGAAATACCACTTTTTGCAATTGTGTTAGTGTTGAAAAACCACTTTTCGCACTTGTGTTGGTGCAGGAAACCACTTTTGCACTTGTATTAGTGTGGAAAAACCACTTTTCGCACTTGTGTTAGTGTTGAAAAACCACTTTTCGCACTTGTGTTAGTGTTGAAAAACCACTTTTCGCACTTGTGGTGGTGCAGGAAACCACTTTTGCACTTGTATTAGTGTGGAAAACCCACTTTTTGCACTTGTGATAGTGTTGAAAACCCACATTTCGCACTTATGTTAGTGTTGAAAAACCACTTTTCGCACTTGTGTTGGTGCAGGAAACCACTTTTGCACTTGTATTGGTGTGGAAAAACCACTTTTCGCACTTGTGTTAGTGTTTTAAAACCACTTTTCGCACTTGTGTTAGTGTTGAAATACCACTTTTCGCACTTGTGTTAGTGTTGAAAAACCACTTTTCGCACTTGTGTTGGTGCAGGAAACCACTTTTGCACTTGTATTAGTGTGGAAAAAACACTTTTCACACTTGTGTTAGTGTTGAAAAACAACTTTTCACACTTGTGTTAGTGTTGAAAAACCACTTTTCGCACTTGTGTTGGTGTAGGAAACCACTTTTGCACTTGTATTAGTGTGGAAAAAACACTTTTTGCACTTGTGATAGTGTTGAAAAACCACTTTTCGCACTTGTGTTAGTGTTTTAAAACCACTTTTCGCACTTGTGTTAGTGTTGAAATACCACTTTTCGCACTTGTGTTAGTGTTGAAAAACCACTTTTCGCACTTGTGTTGGTGCAGGAAACCACTTTTGCACTTGTATTAGTGTGGAAAAAACACTTTTCACACTTGTGTTAGTGTTGAAAAACCACTTTTCACACTTGTGTTAGTGTTGAAAAACCACTTTTCGCACTTGTGTTGGTGTAGGAAACCACTTTTGCACTTGTATTGGTGTGGAAAAAACACTTTTTGCACTTGTGATAGTGTTGAAAAACCACTTTTCGCACTTGTGTTAGTGTTGAAAAACCACTTTTCGCACTTGTGTTGGTGCAGGAAACCACTTTTGCACTTGTATTTGTGTTGAAAAACCACTTTTCGCACTTATGTTAGGGTTGAAAAACCACTTTTCGCACTTGTGTTAGTGTTGAAAAACCACTTTTCGCACTTGTGTTGGTGCAGGAAACCACTTTTGCACTTGTATTAGTGTGGAAAAACCACTTTTCGCACTTGTGTTAGTGTTGAAAAACCACTTTTCGCACTTGTGTTAGTGTTGAAAAACCACTTTTCGCACTTGTGGTGGTGCAGGAAACCACTTTTGCACTTGTATTAGTGTGGTAAAACCACTTTTTGCACTTGTGATAGTGTTGAAAACCCACATTTCGCACTTATGTTAGTGTTGAAAAACCACTTTTCGCACTTGTGTTGGTGCAGGAAACCACTTTTGCACTTGTATTGGTGTGGAAAAACCACTTTTCGCACTTGTGTTAGTGTTGAAATACCACTTTTCGCACTTGTCATAGTGTTGAAAAACCACTTTTCGCACTTGTGTTAGTGTTGAAAAACCAATTTCGCACTTGTGTTGGTGCAGGAAACCACTTTTGCACTTGTATTAGTGTGGAAAAACACTTTTCGCACTTGTGTTAGTGTTGAAAAACCACTTTTCGCACTTGTGTTAGTGTTGAAAAACCACTTTTCGCACTTGTGTTGGTGCAGGAAACCACTTTTGCACTTGTATTAGTGTGGAAAAAACACTTTTCGCACTTGTGTTAGTGTTGAAAAACCACTTTTCGCACTTGTGTTAGTGTTGAAATACCACTTTTTGCACTTGTGTTAGTGTTGAAAAACCAATTTTCGCACTTGTGTTGGTGCAGGAAACCACTTTTGCACTTGTATTAGTGTGGAAAAACCACTTTCGCACTTGTGTTAGTGTTGAAAAACCACTTTTCGCACTTGTGTTAGTGTTGAAAAACCACTTTTCGCACTTGTGGTGGTGCAGGAAACCACTTTTGCACTTGTATTGGTGTGGAAAAACCACTTTTCGCACTTGTGTTAGTGTTTTAAAACCACTTTTCGCACTTGTGTTAGTGTTGAAATACCACTTTTCGCACTTGTGTTAGTGTTGAAAAACCACTTTTCGCACTTGTGTTGGTGCAGGAAACCACTTTTGCACTTGTATTAGTGTGGAAAAACACTTTTCACACTTGTGTTAGTGTTGAAAAACAACTTTTCACACTTGTGTTAGTGTTGAAAAACCACTTTTCGCACTTGTGTTGGTGTAGGAAACCACTTTTGCACTTGTATTAGTGTGGAAAAAACACTTTTTGCACTTGTGATAGTGTTGAAAAACCACTTTTCGCACTTGTGTTAGTGTTTTAAAACCACTTTTCGCACTTGTGTTAGTGTTGAAATACCACTTTTCGCACTTGTGTTAGTGTTGAAAAACCACTTTTCGCACTTGTGTTGGTGCAGGAAACCACTTTTGCACTTGTATTAGTGTGGAAAAAACACTTTTCACACTTGTGTTAGTGTTGAAAAACCACTTTTCACACTTGTGTTAGTGTTGAAAAACCACTTTTCGCACTTGTGTTGGTGTAGGAAACCACTTTTGCACTTGTATTGGTGTGGAAAAAACACTTTTTGCACTTGTGATAGTGTTGAAAAACCACTTTTCGCACTTGTGTTAGTGTTGAAAAACCACTTTTCGCACTTGTGTTGGTGCAGGAAACCACTTTTGCACTTGTATTTGTGTTGAAAAACCACTTTTCGCACTTATGTTAGGGTTGAAAAACCACTTTTCGTACTTGTGTTAGTGTTGAAAAACCACTTTTCGCACTTGTGTTGGTGCAGGAAACCACTTTTGCACTTGTATTAGTGTGGAAAAACCACTTTTCGCACTTGTGTTAGTGTTGAAAAACCACTTTTCGCACTTGTGTTAGTGTTGAAAAACCACTTTTCGCACTTGTGGTGGTGCAGGAAACCACTTTTGCACTTGTATTAGTGTGGAAAAACCACTTTTTGCACTTGTGATAGTGTTGAAAACCCACATTTCGCACTTATGTTAGTGTTGAAAAACCACTTTTCGCACTTGTGTTGGTGCAGGAAACCACTTTTGCACTTGTATTGGTGTGGAAAAACCACTTTTCGCACTTGTGTTAGTGTTTTAAAACCACTTTTCGCACTTGTGTTAGTGTTGAAAAACCACTTTTCGCACTTGTGTTGGTGCAGGAAACACTTTTGCACTTGTATTAGTGTGGAAAAAACCACTTTTCGCACTTGTGTTAGTGTTGAAAAACCACTTTTCACACTTGTGTTAGTGTTGAAAAACCACTTTTCGCACTTGTGTTGGTGAAGGAAACCACTTTTGCACTTGTATTAGTGTGGAAAAACCACTTTTCGCACTTGTGTTAGTGTTGAAATACCACTTTTCGCACTTGTCATAGTGTTGAAAAACCACTTTTCGCACTTGTGTTAGTGTTGAAAAAACCACTTTTCGCACTTGTGTTGGTGCAGGAAACCACTTTTGCACTTGTATTAGTGTGGAAAAACACTTTTCGCACTTGTGTTAGTGTTGAAAAACCACTTTTCGCACTTGTGTTAGTGTTGAAAAACCACTTTTCGCACTTGTGTTGGTGCAGGAAACCACTTTTGCACTTGTATTAGTGTGGAAAAAACACTTTTCGCACTTGTGTTAGTGTTGAAAAACCACTTTTCGCACTTGTGTTAGTGTTGAAATACCACTTTTTGCCCTTGTGTTAGTGTTGAAAAACCACTTTTCGCACTTGTGTTGGTGCAGGAAACCACTTTTGCACTTGTATTAGTGTGGAAAAACCACTTTCGCACTTGTGTTAGTGTTGAAAAACCACTTTTCGCACTTGTGTTAGTGTTGAAAAACCACTTTTCGCACTTGTGGTGGTGCAGGAAACCACTTTTGCACTTGTATTAGTGTGGAAAAACCACTTTTTGCACTTGTGATAATGTTGAAAACCCACATTTCGCACTTATGTTAGTGTTGAAAAACCACTTTTCGCACTTGTGTTGGTGCAGGAAACCACTTTTGCACTTGTATTGGTGTGGAAAAACCACTTTTCGCACTTGTGTTAGTGTTTTAAAACCACTTTTCGCACTTGTGTTAGTGTTGAAATACCACTTTTCGCACTTGTGTTAGTGTTGAAAAACCACTTTTCGCACTTGTGTTGGTGCAGGAAACCACTTTTGCACTTGTATTAGTGTGGAAAAAACACTTTTCACACTTGTGTTAGTGTTGAAAAACAACTTTTCACACTTGTGTTAGTGTTGAAAAACCACTTTTCACACTTGTGTTGGTGTAGGAAACCACTTTTGCACTTGTATTAGTGTGGAAAAAACACTTTTTGCACTTGTGATAGTGTTGAAAAACCACTTTTCGCACTTGTGTTAGTGTTTTAAAACCACTTTTCGCACTTGTGTTAGTGTTGAAATACCACTTTTCGCACTTGTGTTAGTGTTGAAAAACCACTTTTCGCACTTGTGTTGGTGCAGGAAACCACTTTTGCACTTGTATTAGTGTGGAAAAAACACTTTTCACACTTGTGTTAGTGTTGAAAAACCACTTTTCACACTTGTGTTAGTGTTGAAAAACCACTTTTCGCACTTGTGTTGGTGTAGGAAACCACTTTTGCACTTGTATTGGTGTGGAAAAAACACTTTTTGCACTTGTGATAGTGTTGAAAAACCACTTTTCGCACTTGTGTTAGTGTTGAAAAACCACTTTTCGCACTTGTGTTAGTGTTGAAAAACCACTTTTCGCACTTGTGTTGGTGCAGGAAACCACTTTTGCACTTGTATTAGTGTGGAAAAAACACTTTTCGCACTTGTGTTAGTGTTGAAAAACCACTTTTCGCACTTGTGTTAGTGTTGAAAAACCACTTTTCGCACTTGTGTTGGTGCAGGAAACCACTTTTGCACTTGTATTAGTGTGGAAAAAACACTTTTCGCACTTGTGTTAGTGTTGAAAAACCACTTTTCGCACTTGTTTTAGTGTTGAAATACCACTTTTTGCACTTGTGTTAGTGTTGAAAAACCACTTTTCGCACTTGTGTTGGTGCAGGAAACCACTTTTGCACTTGTATTAGTGTGGAAAAACCACTTTCGCACTTGTGTTAGTGTTGAAAAACCACGTTTCGCACTTGTGTTAGTGTTGAAAAACCACTTTTCGCACTTGTGGTGGTGCAGGAAACCACTTTTGCACTTGTATTAGTGTGGAAAAACCACTTTTTGCACTTGTGATAGTGTTGAAAACCCACATTTCGCACTTATGTTAGTGTTGAAAAACCACTTTTCGCACTTGTGTTGGTGCAGGAAACCACTTTTGCACTTGTATTGGTGTGGAAAAACCACTTTTCGCACTTGTGTTAGTGTTTTAAAACCACTTTTCGCACTTGTGTTAGTGTTGAAATACCACTTTTCGCACTTGTGTTAGTGTTGAAAAACCACTTTTCGCACTTGTGTTGGTGCAGGAAACCACTTTTGCACTTGTATTAGTGTGGAAAAAACACTTTTCACACTTGTGTTAGTGTTGAAAAACAACTTTTCACACTTGTGTTAGTGTTGAAAAACCACTTTTCACACTTGTGTTGGTGTAGGAAACCACTTTTGCACTTGTATTAGTGTGGAAAAAACACTTTTTGCACTTGTGATAGTGTTGAAAAACCACTTTTCGCACTTGTGTTAGTATTTTAAAACCACTTTTCGCACTTGTGTTAGTGTTGAAATACCACTTTTCGCACTTGTGTTAGTGTTGAAAAACCACTTTTCGCACTTGTGTTGGTGCAGGAAACCACTTTTGCACTTGTATTAGTGTGGAAAAAACACTTTTCACACTTGTGTTAGTGTTGAAAAACCACTTTTCACACTTGTGTTAGTGTTGAAAAACCACTTTTCGCACTTGTGTTGGTGTAGGAAACCACTTTTGCACTTGTATTGGTGTGGAAAAAACACTTTTTGCACTTGTGATAGTGTTGAAAAACCACTTTTCGCACTTGTGTTAGTGTTGAAAAACCACTTTTCGCACTTGTGTTGGTGCAGGAAACCACTTTTGCACTTGTATTTGTGTTGAAAAACCACTTTTCGCACTTATGTTAGGGTTGAAAAACCACTTTTCGCACTTGTGTTAGTGTTGAAAAACCACTTTTCGCACTTGTGTTGGTGCAGGAAACCACTTTTGCACTTGTATTAGTGTGGAAAAAACACTTTTCGCACTTGTGGTAGTGTTGAAAAACCACTTTTCGCACTTGTGTTAGTGTTGAAATACCACTTTTTGCACTTGTGTTGGTGTTGAAAAACCACTTTTCGCACTTGTGTTGGTGCAGGAAACCACTTTTGCACTTGTATTAGTGTGGAAAAAACACTTTTCACACTTGTGTTAGTGTTGAAAAACCACTTTTCACACTTGTGTTAGTGTTGAAAAACCACTTTTCGCACTTGTGTTGGTGTAGGAAACCACTTTTGCACTTGTATTGGTGTGGAAAAAACACTTTTTGCACTTGTGATAGTGTTGAAAAACCACTTTTCGCACTTGTGTTAGTGTTGAAAAACCACTTTTCGCACTTGTGTTGGTGCAGGAAACCACTTTTGCACTTGTATTTGTGTTGAAAAACCACTTTTCGCACTTGTGTTAGGGTTGAAAAACCACTTTTCGCACTTGTGTTAGTGTTGAAAAACCACTTTTCGCACTTGTGTTGGTGCAGGAAACCACTTTTGCACTTGTATTAGTGTGGAAAAAACACTTTTCGCACTTGTGGTAGTGTTGAAAAACCACTTTTCGCACTTGTGTTAGTGTTGAAATACCACTTTTTGCACTTGTGTTAGTGTTGAAAAACCACTTTTTGCACTTGTGTTGGTGCAGGAAACCACTTTTGCACTTGTATTAGTGTGGAAAAACCACTTTTCGCACTTGTGTTAGTGTTGAAAAACCACTTTTCGCACTTGTGTTAGTGTTGAAAAACCACTTTTCGCACTTGTGGTGGTGCAGAAAACCACTTTTGCACTTGTATTAGTGTGGAAAACCCACTTTTTGCACTTGTGATAGTGTTGAAAACCCACATTTCGCACTTATGTTAGTGTTAAAAAACCACTTTTCGCACTTGTGTTGGTGCAGGAAACCACTTTTGCACTTGTATTGGTGTGGAAAAACCACTTTTCGCACTTGTGTTAGTGTTTTAAAACCACTTTTCGCACTTGTGTTAGTGTTGAAATACCACTTTTCGCACTTGTGTTAGTGTTGAAAAACCACTTTTCGCACTTGTGTTGGTGCAGGAAACCACTTTTGCACTTGTATTAGTGTGGAAAAAACACTTTTCACACTTGTGTTAGTGTTGAAAAACCACTTTTCACACTTGTGTTAGTGTTGAAAAACCACTTTTCGCACTTGTGTTGGTGTAGGAAACCACTTTTGCACTTGTATTAGTGTGGAAAAAACACTTTTTGCACTTGTGATAGTGTTGAAAAACCACTTTTCGCACTTGTGTTAGTGTTTTAAAACCACTTTTCGCACTTGTGTTAGTGTTGAAAAACCACTTTTCGCACTTGTGTTGGTGCAGGAAACCACTTTTGCACTTGTATTAGTGTGGAAAAAACCACTTTTCGCACTTGTGTTAGTGTTGAAAAACCACTTTTCACACTTGTGTTAGTGTTGAAAAACCACTTTTCGCACTTGTGTTGGTGAAGGAAACCACTTTTGCACTTGTATTAGTGTGGAAAAACCACTTTTCGCACTTGTGTTAGTGTTGAAATACCACTTTTCGCACTTGTCATAGTGTTGAAAAACCACTTTTCGCACTTGTGTTAGTGTTGAAAAACCACTTTTCGCACTTGTGTTGGTGCAGGAAACCACTTTTGCACTTGTATTAGTGTGGAAAAACACTTTTCGCACTTGTGTTAGTGTTGAAAAACCACTTTTCGCACTTGTGTTAGTGTTGAAAAACCACTTTTCGCACTTGTGTTGGTGCAGGAAACCACTTTTGCACTTGTATTAGTGTGGAAAAAACACTTTTCGCACTTGTGTTAGTGTTGAAAAACCACTTTTCGCACTTGTGTTAGTGTTGAAATACCACTTTTTGCACTTGTGTTAGTGTTGAAAAACCACTTTTCGCACTTGTGTTGGTGCAGGAAACCACTTTTGCACTTGTATTAGTGTGGAAAAACCACTTTCGCACTTGTGTTAGTGTTGAAAAACCACTTTTCGCACTTGTGTTAGTGTTGAAAAACCACTTTTCGCACTTGTGGTGGTGCAGGAAACCACTTTTGCACTTGTATTAGTGTGGAAAAACCACTTTTTGCACTTGTGATAATGTTGAAAACCCACATTTCGCACTTATGTTAGTGTTGAAAAACCACTTTTCGCACTTGTGTTGGTGCAGGAAACCACTTTTGCACTTGTATTGGTGTGGAAAAACCACTTTTCGCACTTGTGTTAGTGTTTTAAAACCACTTTTCGCACTTGTGTTAGTGTTGAAATACCACTTTTCGCACTTGTGTTAGTGTTGAAAAACCACTTTTCGCACTTGTGTTGGTGCAGGAAACCACTTTTGCACTTGTATTAGTGTGGAAAAAACACTTTTCACACTTGTGTTAGTGTTGAAAAACAACTTTTCACACTTGTGTTAGTGTTGAAAAACCACTTTTCACACTTGTGTTGGTGTAGGAAACCACTTTTGCACTTGTATTAGTGTGGAAAAAACACTTTTTGCACTTGTGATAGTGTTGAAAAACCACTTTTCGCACTTGTGTTAGTGTTTTAAAACCACTTTTCGCACTTGTGTTAGTGTTGAAATACCACTTTTCGCACTTGTGTTAGTGTTGAAAAACCACTTTTCGCACTTGTGTTGGTGCAGGAAACCACTTTTGCACTTGTATTAGTGTGGAAAAAACACTTTGCACACTTGTGTTAGTGTTGAAAAACCACTTTTCACACTTGTGTTAGTGTTGAAAAACCACTTTTCGCACTTGTGTTGGTGTAGGAAACCACTTTTGCACTTGTATTGGTGTGGAAAAAACACTTTTTGCACTTGTGATAGTGTTGAAAAACCACTTTTCGCACTTGTGTTAGTGTTGAAAAACCACTTTTCGCACTTGTGTTAGTGTTGAAAAACCACTTTTCGCACTTGTGTTGGTGCAGGAAACCACTTTTGCACTTGTATTAGTGTGGAAAAAACACTTTTCGCACTTGTGTTAGTGTTGAAAAACCACTTTTCGCACTTGTGTTAGTGTTGAAAAACCACTTTTCGCACTTGTGTTGGTGCAGGAAACCACTTTTGCACTTGTATTAGTGTGGAAAAAACACTTTTCGCACTTGTGTTAGTGTTGAAAAACCACTTTTCGCACTTGTTTTAGTGTTGAAATACCACTTTTTGCACTTGTGTTAGTGTTGAAAAACCACTTTTCGCACTTGTGTTGGTGCAGGAAACCACTTTTGCACTTGTATTAGTGTGGAAAAACCACTTTCGCACTTGTGTTAGTGTTGAAAAACCACTTTTCGCACTTGTGTTAGTGTTGAAAAACCACTTTTCGCACTTGTGGTGGTGCAGGAAACCACTTTTGCACTTGTATTAGTGTGGAAAAACCACTTTTTGCACTTGTGATAGTGTTGAAAACCCACATTTCGCACTTATGTTAGTGTTGAAAAACCACTTTTCGCACTTGTGTTGGTGCAGGAAACCACTTTTGCACTTGTATTAGTGTGGAAAAAACCACTTTTCGCACTTGTGTTAGTGTTGAAAAACCACTTTTCACACTTGTGTTAGTGTTGAAAAACCACTTTTCGCACTTGTGTTGGTGAAGGAAACCACTTTTGCACTTGTATTAGTGTGGAAAAACCACTTTTCGCACTTGTGTTAGTGTTGAAATACCACTTTTCGCACTTGTCATAGTGTTGAAAAACCACTTTTCGCACTTGTGTTAGTGTTGAAAAACCACTTTTCGCACTTGTGTTGGTGCAGGAAACCACTTTTGCACTTGTATTAGTGTGGAAAAACACTTTTCGCACTTGTGTTAGTGTTGAAAAACCACTTTTCGCACTTGTGTTAGTGTTGAAAAACCACTTTTCGCACTTGTGTTGGTGCAGGAAACCACTTTTGCACTTGTATTAGTGTGGAAAAAACACTTTTCGCACTTGTGTTAGTGTTGAAAAACCACTTTTCGCACTTGTGTTAGTGTTGAAATACCACTTTTTGCCCTTGTGTTAGTGTTGAAAAACCACTTTTCGCACTTGTGTTGGTGCAGGAAACCACTTTTGCACTTGTATTAGTGTGGAAAAACCACTTTCGCACTTGTGTTAGTGTTGAAAAACCACTTTTCGCACTTGTGTTAGTGTTGAAAAACCACTTTTCGCACTTGTGGTGGTGCAGGAAACCACTTTTGCACTTGTATTAGTGTGGAAAAACCACTTTTTGCACTTGTGATAATGTTGAAAACCCACATTTCGCACTTATGTTAGTGTTGAAAAACCACTTTTCGCACTTGTGTTGGTGCAGGAAACCACTTTTGCACTTGTATTGGTGTGGAAAAACCACTTTTCGCACTTGTGTTAGTGTTTTAAAACCACTTTTCGCACTTGTGTTAGTGTTGAAATACCACTTTTCGCACTTGTGTTAGTGTTGAAAAACCACTTTTCGCACTTGTGTTGGTGCAGGAAACCACTTTTGCACTTGTATTAGTGTGGAAAAAACACTTTTCACACTTGTGTTAGTGTTGAAAAACAACTTTTCACACTTGTGTTAGTGTTGAAAAACCACTTTTCACACTTGTGTTGGTGTAGGAAACCACTTTTGCACTTGTATTAGTGTGGAAAAAACACTTTTTGCACTTGTGATAGTGTTGAAAAACCACTTTTCGCACTTGTGTTAGTGTTTTAAAACCACTTTTCGCACTTGTGTTAGTGTTGAAATACCACTTTTCGCACTTGTGTTAGTGTTGAAAAACCACTTTTCGCACTTGTGTTGGTGCAGGAAACCACTTTTGCACTTGTATTAGTGTGGAAAAAACACTTTTCACACTTGTGTTAGTGTTGAAAAACCACTTTTCACACTTGTGTTAGTGTTGAAAAACCACTTTTCGCACTTGTGTTGGTGTAGGAAACCACTTTTGCACTTGTATTGGTGTGGAAAAAACACTTTTTGCACTTGTGATAGTGTTGAAAAACCACTTTTCGCACTTGTGTTAGTGTTGAAAAACCACTTTTCGCACTTGTGTTAGTGTTGAAAAACCACTTTTCGCACTTGTGTTGGTGCAGGAAACCACTTTTGCACTTGTATTAGTGTGGAAAAAACACTTTTCGCACTTGTGTTAGTGTTGAAAAACCACTTTTCGCACTTGTGTTAGTGTTGAAAAACCACTTTTCGCACTTGTGTTGGTGCAGGAAACCACTTTTGCACTTGTATTAGTGTGGAAAAAACACTTTTCGCACTTGTGTTAGTGTTGAAAAACCACTTTTCGCACTTGTTTTAGTGTTGAAATACCACTTTTTGCACTTGTGTTAGTGTTGAAAAACCACTTTTCGCACTTGTGTTGGTGCAGGAAACCACTTTTGCACTTGTATTAGTGTGGAAAAACCACTTTCGCACTTGTGTTAGTGTTGAAAAACCACGTTTCGCACTTGTGTTAGTGTTGAAAAACCACTTTTCGCACTTGTGGTGGTGCAGGAAACCACTTTTGCACTTGTATTAGTGTGGAAAAACCACTTTTTGCACTTGTGATAGTGTTGAAAACCCACATTTCGCACTTATGTTAGTGTTGAAAAACCACTTTTCGCACTTGTGTTGGTGCAGGAAACCACTTTTGCACTTGTATTGGTGTGGAAAAACCACTTTTCGCACTTGTGTTAGTGTTTTAAAACCACTTTTCGCACTTGTGTTAGTGTTGAAATACCACTTTTCGCACTTGTGTTAGTGTTGAAAAACCACTTTTCGCACTTGTGTTGGTGCAGGAAACCACTTTTGCACTTGTATTAGTGTGGAAAAAACACTTTTCACACTTGTGTTAGTGTTGAAAAACAACTTTTCACACTTGTGTTAGTGTTGAAAAACCACTTTTCACACTTGTGTTGGTGTAGGAAACCACTTTTGCACTTGTATTAGTGTGGAAAAAACACTTTTTGCACTTGTGATAGTGTTGAAAAACCACTTTTCGCACTTGTGTTAGTATTTTAAAACCACTTTTCGCACTTGTGTTAGTGTTGAAATACCACTTTTCGCACTTGTGTTAGTGTTGAAAAACCACTTTTCGCACTTGTGTTGGTGCAGGAAACCACTTTTGCACTTGTATTAGTGTGGAAAAAACACTTTTCACACTTGTGTTAGTGTTGAAAAACCACTTTTCACACTTGTGTTAGTGTTGAAAAACCACTTTTCGCACTTGTGTTGGTGTAGGAAACCACTTTTGCACTTGTATTGGTGTGGAAAAAACACTTTTTGCACTTGTGATAGTGTTGAAAAACCACTTTTCGCACTTGTGTTAGTGTTGAAAAACCACTTTTCGCACTTGTGTTGGTGCAGGAAACCACTTTTGCACTTGTATTTGTGTTGAAAAACCACTTTTCGCACTTATGTTAGGGTTGAAAAACCACTTTTCGCACTTGTGTTAGTGTTGAAAAACCACTTTTCGCACTTGTGTTGGTGCAGGAAACCACTTTTGCACTTGTATTAGTGTGGAAAAAACACTTTTCGCACTTGTGGTAGTGTTGAAAAACCACTTTTCGCACTTGTGTTAGTGTTGAAATACCACTTTTTGCACTTGTGTTGGTGTTGAAAAACCACTTTTCGCACTTGTGTTGGTGCAGGAAACCACTTTTGCACTTGTATTAGTGTGGAAAAAACACTTTTCACACTTGTGTTAGTGTTGAAAAACCACTTTTCACACTTGTGTTAGTGTTGAAAAACCACTTTTCGCACTTGTGTTGGTGTAGGAAACCACTTTTGCACTTGTATTGGTGTGGAAAAAACACTTTTTGCACTTGTGATAGTGTTGAAAAACCACTTTTCGCACTTGTGTTAGTGTTGAAAAACCACTTTTCGCACTTGTGTTGGTGCAGGAAACCACTTTTGCACTTGTATTTGTGTTGAAAAACCACTTTTCGCACTTGTGTTAGGGTTGAAAAACCACTTTTCGCACTTGTGTTAGTGTTGAAAAACCACTTTTCGCACTTGTGTTGGTGCAGGAAACCACTTTTGCACTTGTATTAGTGTGGAAAAAACACTTTTCGCACTTGTGGTAGTGTTGAAAAACCACTTTTCGCACTTGTGTTAGTGTTGAAATACCACTTTTTGCACTTGTGTTAGTGTTGAAAAACCACTTTTTGCACTTGTGTTGGTGCAGGAAACCACTTTTGCACTTGTATTAGTGTGGAAAAACCACTTTTCGCACTTGTGTTAGTGTTGAAAAACCACTTTTCGCACTTGTGTTAGTGTTGAAAAACCACTTTTCGCACTTGTGGTGGTGCAGAAAACCACTTTTGCACTTGTATTAGTGTGGAAAACCCACTTTTTGCACTTGTGATAGTGTTGAAAACCCACATTTCGCACTTATGTTAGTGTTAAAAAACCACTTTTCGCACTTGTGTTGGTGCAGGAAACCACTTTTGCACTTGTATTGGTGTGGAAAAACCACTTTTCGCACTTGTGTTAGTGTTTTAAAACCACTTTTCGCACTTGTGTTAGTGTTGAAATACCACTTTTCGCACTTGTGTTAGTGTTGAAAAACCACTTTTCGCACTTGTGTTGGTGCAGGAAACCACTTTTGCACTTGTATTAGTGTGGAAAAAACACTTTTCACACTTGTGTTAGTGTTGAAAAACCACTTTTCACACTTGTGTTAGTGTTGAAAAACCACTTTTCGCACTTGTGTTGGTGTAGGAAACCACTTTTGCACTTGTATTAGTGTGGAAAAAACACTTTTTGCACTTGTGATAGTGTTGAAAAACCACTTTTCGCACTTGTGTTAGTGTTTTAAAACCACTTTTCGCACTTGTGTTAGTGTTGAAAAACCACTTTTCGCACTTGTGTTGGTGCAGGAAACCACTTTTGCACTTGTATTAGTGTGGAAAAAACACTTTTCACACTTGTGTTAGTGTTGAAAAACCACTTTTCACACTTGTGTTAGTGTTGAAAAACCACTTTTCGCACTTGTGTTGGTGCAGGAAACCACTTTTGCACTTGTATTAGTGTGGAAAAAACACTTTTTGCACTTGTGATAGTGTTGAAAAACCACTTTTCGCACTTGTGTTAGTGTTGAAAAACCAATTTTCGCACTTGTGTTGGTGCAGGAAACCACTTTTGCACTTGTATTTGTGTTGAAAAACCACTTTTCCCACTTATGTTAGTGTTGAAAAACCACTTTTCGCACCTGTGTTGGTGCAGGAAACCACTTTTGCACTTGTATTAGTGTGGAAAAACCACTTTTCGCACTTGTGTTAGTGTTGAAAAACCACTTTTCGCACTTGTGTTAGTGTTGAAATACCACTTTTCGCACTTGTGTTAGTGTTGAAAAACCACTTTTCGCACTTGTGTTGGTGCAGGAAACCACTTTTGCACTTGTATTAGTGTGGAAAAAACACTTTTCGCACTTGTGTTAGTGTTGAAAAACCACTTTTCGCACTTGTCTTAGTGTTGAAAGACCACTTTTCGCAATTGTGTTGGTGCAGGAAACCACTTTTGCACTTTTATTAGTGTGGAAAAAACACTTTTTGCACTTGTGATAGTGTTGAAAACCACTTTTCGCACTTGTGTTGGTGCAGGAAACCACTTTTGCACTTGTATTAGTGTGGAAAAACCACTTTTCGCACTTGTGTTAGTGTTGAAAAACCACTTTTCGCACTTGTGTTAGTGTTGAAAAACCACTTTTCGCACTTGTGTTAGTGTTGAAAAACCACTTTTCGCACTTGTGTTGGTGCAGGAAACCACTTTTGCACTTGTATTAGTGTGGCAAAAACACTTTTTGACCTTGTGATAGTGTTGAAAAACCACTTTTCGCACTTGTGTTAGTGTTGAAAAACCACTTTTCGCACTTGTGTTGTTGGAGGAAACCACTTTTGCACTTGTATTAGTGTGGAAAAACCACTTTTCGCACTTGTGTTAGTGTTGAAAAACCACTTTTCGCACTCGTGTTAGTGTTGAAATACCACTTTTCGCACGTGTGTTGGTGCAGGAAACCACTTTTGCACTTGTATGAGTGTGGAAAAAACACTTTTTGCACTTGTGATAGTGTTGAAAAACCACTTTTCGCACTTGTGTTAGTGTTGAAAAACCACTTTTCGCACTTGTGTTGGTGCAGGAAACCACTTTTGCACTTGTATTAGTGTGGAAAAAACACTTTTTGCACTTGTGAGAGTGTTGAAAAACTACATTTCGCACTTGTGTTAGTGTTGAAAAACCACTTTTCGCACTTTTGTTGGTGCAGGAAACCACTTTTGCACTTGTATTAGTGTGGAAAAACCACTTTTTGCACTTGTGATAGTGTTGAAAACCCACTTTTCGCACTTGTGTTAGTGTTGAAATACCACTTTTTGCACTTGTGTTAGTGTTGAAAAACCACTTTTCGCACTTGTGTTGGTGCAGGAAACCACTTTTTCACTTGTATTAGTGTGGAATAAAATACTTTTCGCACTTGTGTTAGTGTTGAAAAACCACTTTTCGCACTTGTGTTAGTGTTGAAAAACCACTTTTCGCACTTGTGTTGGTGCAGGAAACCACTTTTGCACTTGTATTAGTGTGGAAAAACCACTTTTCGCACTTGTGTTAGTGTTGAAAAACCACTTTTCGCACTTGTGTTAGTGTTGAAAAACCACTTTTCGCACTTGTGTTGGTGCAGGAAACCACTTTTGCACTTGTATTAGTGTGGAAAAAACACTTTTTGCACTTGTGATAGTGTTGAAAAACCACTTTTCGCACTTGTGTTAGTGTTGAAAAACCACTTTTCGCACTTGTGTTGGTGCAGGAAACCACTTTTGCACTTGTATTAGTGTGGAAAAACCACTTTTTGCACTTGTGATAGTGTTGAAAATCCACTTTTCGCACTTATGTTAGTGTTGAAAAACCACTTTTCGCACTTGTGTTGGTGCAGGAAACCACTTTTGCACTTGTATTAGTGTGGAAAAACCACTTTTCGCACTTGTGTTAGTGTTAAAAAACCACTTTTCGCACTTGTGTTAGTGTTGAAAAACCACTTTTCGCACTTGTGTTGGTGCAGGAAACCATTTTGCACTTGTATTGGTGTGGAAAAACCACTTTTCGCACTTGTGTTAGTGTTTTAAAACCACTTTTCGCACTTGTGTTAGTGTTGAAAAACCACTTTTCGCACTTGTGTTAGTGTTGAAAAAACACTTTTCGCACTTGTGTTGGTGCAGGAAACCACTTTTGCACTTGTATTAGTGTTAGAAAAAACACTTTTTGCACTTGTGATAGTGTTGAAAAACCACTTTTCGCACTTGTGTTAGTGTTGAAAAACCACTTTTCGCACTTTTGTTGGTGCAGGAAACCACTTTTGCACTTGTATCTGTGTGGAAAAACCACTTTTTGCACTTGTGATAGTGTTGAAAAACCACTTTTCGCACTTGTGTTAGTGTTGAAAAACCACTTTTCGCACTTGTGTTAGTGTTGAAATACCACTTTTTGCACTTGTGTTAGTGTTGAAAAACCACTTTTCGCACTTGTGTTGGTGCAGGAAACCACTTTTGCACTTGTATTAGTGTGGAAAAACCACTTTTCGCACTTGTGTTAGTGTTGAAAAACAACTTTTCGCACTTGTGTTAGTGTTGAAAAACCACTTTTCACACTTGTGGTGGTGCAGGAAACCACTTTTGCACTTGTATTAGTGTGGAAAAACCACTTTTTGCACTTGTGATAGTGTTGAAAACCCACATTTCGCACTTATGTTAGTGTTGAAAAACCACTTTTCGCACTTGTGTTGGTGCAGGAAACCACTTTTGCACTTGTATTGGTGTGGAAAAACCACTTTTCGCACTTGTGTTAGTGTTTTAAAACCACTTTTCGCACTTGTGTTAGTGTTGAAATACCACTTTTCGCACTTGTGTTAGTGTTGAAAAACCACTTTTCGCACTTGTTTTGGTGCAGGAAACCACTTTTGCACTTGTATTAGTGTGGAAAAAACACTTTTCACACTTGTGTTAGTGTTGAAAAACAACTTTTCACACTTATGTTAGTGTTGAAAAACCACTTTTCGCACTTGTGTTGGTGTAGGAAACCACTTTTGCACTTGTATTAGTGTGGAAAAAAAACTTTTTGCACTTGTGATAGTGTTGAAAAACCACTTTTCGCACTTGTGTTAGTGTTTTAAAACCACTTTTCGCACTTGTGTTAGTGTTGAAATACCACTTTTCGCACTTGTGTTAGTGTTGAAAAAACACTTTTCGCACTTGTGTTGGTGCAGGAAACCACTTTTGCACTTGTATTAGTGTGGAAAAAACACTTTTCACACTTGTGTTAGTGTTGAAAAACCACTTTTCACACTTGTGTTAGTGTTGAAAAAACACTTTTCGCACTTGTGTTGGTGTAGTAAACCACTTTTGCACTTGTATTGGTGTGGAAAAAACACTTTTTGCACTTGTGATAGTGTTGAAAAACCACTTTTCGCACTTGTGTTAGTGTTGAAAAACCACTTTTCGCACTTGTGTTGGTGCAGGAAACCACTTTTGCACTTGTATTTGTGTTGAAAAACCACTTTTCGCACTTATGTTAGGGTTGAAAAACCACTTTTCGCACTTGTGTTAGTGTTGAAAAACCACTTTTCGCACTTGTGTTGGTGCAGGAAACCACTTTTGCACTTGTATTAGTGTGGAAAAAACACTTTTCGCACTTGTGGTAGTGTTGAAAAACCACTTTTCGCACTTGTGTTAGTGTTGAAATACCACTTTTTGCAATTGTGTTAGTGTTGAAAAACCACTTTTCGCACTTGTGTTGGTGCAGGAAACCACTTTTGCACTTGTATTAGTGTGGAAAAACCACTTTTCGCACTTGTGTTAGTGTTGAAAAACCACTTTTCGCACTTGTGTTAGTGTTGAAAAACCACTTTTCGCACTTGTGGTGGTGCAGGAAACCACTTTTGCACTTGTATTAGTGTGGAAAACCCACTTTTTGCACTTGTGATAGTGTTGAAAACCCACATTTCGCACTTATGTTAGTGTTGAAAAACCACTTTTCGCACTTGTGTTGGTGCAGGAAACCACTTTTGCACTTGTATTGGTGTGGAAAAACCACTTTTCGCACTTGTGTTAGTGTTTTAAAACCACTTTTCTCACTTGTGTTAGTGTTGAAATACCACTTTTCGCACTTGTGTTAGTGTTGAAAAACCACTTTTCGCACTTGTGTTGGTGCAGGAAACCACTTTTGCACTTGTATTAGTGTGGAAAAACACTTTTCACACTTGTGTTAGTGTTGAAAAACAACTTTTCACACTTGTGTTAGTGTTGAAAAACCACTTTTCGCACTTGTGTTGGTGTAGGAAACCACTTTTGCACTTGTATTAGTGTGGAAAAAACACTTTTTGCACTTGTGATAGTGTTGAAAAACCACTTTTCGCACTTGTGTTAGTGTTTTAAAACCACTTTTCGCACTTGTGTTAGTGTTGAAATACCACTTTTCGCACTTGTGTTAGTGTTGAAAAACCACTTTTCGCACTTGTGTTGGTGCAGGAAACCACTTTTGCACTTGTATTAGTGTGGAAAAAACACTTTTCACACTTGTGTTAGTGTTGAAAAACCACTTTTCACACTTGTGTTAGTGTTGAAAAACCACTTTTCGCACTTGTGTTGGTGTAGGAAACCACTTTTGCACTTGTATTGGTGTGGAAAAAACACTTTTTGCACTTGTGATAGTGTTGAAAAACCACTTTTCGCACTTGTGTTAGTGTTGAAAAACCACTTTTCGCACTTGTGTTGGTGCAGGAAACCACTTTTGCACTTGTATTTGTGTTGAAAAACCACTTTTCGCACTTATGTTAGGGTTGAAAAACCACTTTTCGTACTTGTGTTAGTGTTGAAAAACCACTTTTCGCACTTGTGTTGGTGCAGGAAACCACTTTTGCACTTGTATTAGTGTGGAAAAACCACTTTTTGCACTTGTGTTAGTGTTGAAAAACCACTTTTCGCACTTGTGTTAGTGTTGAAAAACCACTTTTCGCACTTGTGGTGGTGCAGGAAACCACTTTTGCACTTGTATTAGTGTGGAAAAACCACTTTTTGCACTTGTGATAGTGTTGAAAACCCACATTTCGCACTTATGTTAGTGTTGAAAAACCACTTTTCGCACTTGTGTTGGTGCAGGAAACCACTTTTGCACTTGTATTGGTGTGGAAAAACCACTTTTCGCACTTGTGTTAGTGTTTTAAAACCACTTTTCGCACTTGTGTTAGTGTTGAAAAACCACTTTTCGCACTTGTGTTGGTGCAGGAAACCACTTTTGCACTTGTATTAGTGTGGAAAAAACCACTTTTCGCACTTGTGTTAGTGTTGAAAAACCACTTTTCACACTTGTGTTAGTGTTGAAAAACCACTTTTCGCACTTGTGTTGGTGAAGGAAACCACTTTTGCACTTGTATTAGTGTGGAAAAACCACTTTTCGCACTTGTGTTAGTGTTGAAATACCACTTTTCGCACTTGTCATAGTGTTGAAAAACCACTTTTCGCACTTGTGTTAGTGTTGAAAAACCACTTTTCGCACTTGTGTTGGTGCAGGAAACCACTTTTGCACTTGTATTAGTGTGGAAAAACACTTTTCGCACTTGTGTTAGTGTTGAAAAACCACTTTTCGCACTTGTGTTAGTGTTGAAAAACCACTTTTCGCACTTGTGTTGGTGCAGGAAACCACTTTTGCACTTGTATTAGTGTGGAAAAAACACTTTTCGCACTTGTGTTAGTGTTGAAAAACCACTTTTCGCACTTGTGTTAGTGTTGAAATACCACTTTTTGCACTTGTGTTAGTGTTGAAAAACCACTTTTCGCACTTGTGTTGGTGCAGGAAACCACTTTTGCACTTGTATTAGTGTGGAAAAACCACTTTCGCACTTGTGTTAGTGTTGAAAAACCACTTTTCGCACTTGTGTTAGTGTTGAAAAACCACTTTTCGCACTTGTGGTGGTGCAGGAAACCACTTTTGCACTTGTATTAGTGTGGAAAAACCACTTTTTGCACTTGTGATAATGTTGAAAACCCACATTTCGCACTTATGTTAGTGTTGAAAAACCACTTTTCGCACTTGTGTTGGTGCAGGAAACCACTTTTGCACTTGTATTGGTGTGGAAAAACCACTTTTCGCACTTGTGTTAGTGTTTTAAAACCACTTTTCGCACTTGTGTTAGTGTTGAAATACCACTTTTCGCACTTGTGTTAGTGTTGAAAAACCACTTTTCGCACTTGTGTTGGTGCAGGAAACCACTTTTGCACTTGTATTAGTGTGGAAAAAACACTTTTCACACTTGTGTTAGTGTTGAAAAACAACTTTTCACACTTGTGTTAGTGTTGAAAAACCACTTTTCACACTTGTGTTGGTGTAGGAAACCACTTTTGCACTTGTATTAGTGTGGAAAAAACACTTTTTGCACTTGTGATAGTGTTGAAAAACCACTTTTCGCACTTGTGTTAGTGTTTTAAAACCACTTTTCGCACTTGTGTTAGTGTTGAAATACCACTTTTCGCACTTGTGTTAGTGTTGAAAAACCACTTTTCGCACTTGTGTTGGTGCAGGAAACCACTTTTGCACTTGTATTAGTGTGGAAAAAACACTTTTCACACTTGTGTTAGTGTTGAAAAACCACTTTTCACACTTGTGTTAGTGTTGAAAAACCACTTTTCGCACTTGTGTTGGTGTAGGAAACCACTTTTGCACTTGTATTGGTGTGGAAAAAACACTTTTTGCACTTGTGATAGTGTTGAAAAACCACTTTTCGCACTTGTGTTAGTGTTGAAAAACCACTTTTCGCACTTGTGTTGGTGCAGGAAACCACTTTTGCACTTGTATTAGTGTGGAAAAAACACTTTTCACACTTGTGTTAGTGTTGAAAAACAACTTTTCACACTTATGTTAGTGTTGAAAAACCACTTTTCGCACTTGTGTTGGTGTAGGAAACCACTTTTGCACTTGTATTAGTGTGGAAAAAACACTTTTTGCACTTGTGATAGTGTTGAAAAACCACTTTTCGCACTTGTGTTAGTGTTTTAAAACCACTTTTCGCACTTGTGTTAGTGTTGAAATACCACTTTTCGCACTTGTGTTAGTGTTGAAAAAACACTTTTCGCACTTGTGTTGGTGCAGGAAACCACTTTTGCACTTGTATTAGTGTGGAAAAAACACTTTTCACACTTGTGTTAGTGTTGAAAAACCACTTTTCACACTTGTGTTAGTGTTGAAAAAACACTTTTCGCACTTGTGTTGGTGTAGTAAACCACTTTTGCACTTGTATTGGTGTGGAAAAAACACTTTTTGCACTTGTGATAGTGTTGAAAAACCACTTTTCGCACTTGTGTTAGTGTTGAAAAACCACTTTTCGCACTTGTGTTGGTGCAGGAAACCACTTTTGCACTTGTATTTGTGTTGAAAAACCACTTTTCGCACTTATGTTAGGGTTGAAAAACCACTTTTCGCACTTGTGTTAGTGTTGAAAAACCACTTTTCGCACTTGTGTTGGTGCAGGAAACCACTTTTGCACTTGTATTAGTGTGGAAAAAACACTTTTCACACTTGTGTTAGTGTTGAAAAACCACTTTTCACACTTGTGTTAGTGTTGAAAAAACACTTTTCGCACTTGTGTTGGTGTAGTAAACCACTTTTGCACTTGTATTGGTGTGGAAAAAACACTTTTTGCACTTGTGATAGTGTTGAAAAACCACTTTTCGCACTTGTGTTAGTGTTGAAAAACCACTTTTCGCACTTGTGTTGGTGCAGGAAACCACTTTTGCACTTGTATTTGTGTTGAAAAACCACTTTTCGCACTTATGTTAGGGTTGAAAAACCACTTTTCGCACTTGTGTTAGTGTTGAAAAACCACTTTTCGCACTTGTGTTGGTGCAGGAAACCACTTTTGCACTTGTATTAGTGTGGAAAAAACACTTTTCGCACTTGTGGTAGTGTTGAAAAACCACTTTTCGCACTTGTGTTAGTGTTGAAATACCACTTTTTGCAATTGTGTTAGTGTTGAAAAACCACTTTTCGCACTTGTGTTGGTGCAGGAAACCACTTTTGCACTTGTATTAGTGTGGAAAAACCACTTTTCGCACTTGTGTTAGTGTTGAAAAACCACTTTTCGCACTTGTGTTAGTGTTGAAAAACCACTTTTCGCACTTGTGGTGGTGCAGGAAACCACTTTTGCACTTGTATTAGTGTGGAAAACCCACTTTTTGCACTTGTGATAGTGTTGAAAACCCACATTTCGCACTTATGTTAGTGTTGAAAAACCACTTTTCGCACTTGTGTTGGTGCAGGAAACCACTTTTGCACTTGTATTGGTGTGGAAAAACCACTTTTCGCACTTGTGTTAGTGTTTTAAAACCACTTTTCGCACTTGTGTTAGTGTTGAAATACCACTTTTCGCACTTGTGTTAGTGTTGAAAAACCACTTTTCGCACTTGTGTTGGTGCAGGAAACCACTTTTGCACTTGTATTAGTGTGGAAAAAACACTTTTCACACTTGTGTTAGTGTTGAAAAACAACTTTTCACACTTGTGTTAGTGTTGAAAAACCACTTTTCGCACTTGTGTTGGTGTAGGAAACCACTTTTGCACTTGTATTAGTGTGGAAAAAACACTTTTTGCACTTGTGATAGTGTTGAAAAACCACTTTTCGCACTTGTGTTAGTGTTTTAAAACCACTTTTCGCACTTGTGTTAGTGTTGAAATACCACTTTTCGCACTTGTGTTAGTGTTGAAAAACCACTTTTCGCACTTGTGTTGGTGCAGGAAACCACTTTTGCACTTGTATTAGTGTGGAAAAAACACTTTTCACACTTGTGTTAGTGTTGAAAAACCACTTTTCACACTTGTGTTAGTGTTGAAAAACCACTTTTCGCACTTGTGTTGGTGTAGGAAACCACTTTTGCACTTGTATTGGTGTGGAAAAAACACTTTTTGCACTTGTGATAGTGTTGAAAAACCACTTTTCGCACTTGTGTTAGTGTTGAAAAACCACTTTTCGCACTTGTGTTGGTGCAGGAAACCACTTTTGCACTTGTATTTGTGTTGAAAAACCACTTTTCGCACTTATGTTAGGGTTGAAAAACCACTTTTCGCACTTGTGTTAGTGTTGAAAAACCACTTTTCGCACTTGTGTTGGTGCAGGAAACCACTTTTGCACTTGTATTAGTGTGGAAAAACCACTTTTCGCACTTGTGTTAGTGTTGAAAAACCACTTTTCGCACTTGTGTTAGTGTTGAAAAACCACTTTTCGCACTTGTGGTGGTGCAGGAAACCACTTTTGCACTTGTATTAGTGTGGTAAAACCACTTTTTGCACTTGTGATAGTGTTGAAAACCCACATTTCGCACTTATGTTAGTGTTGAAAAACCACTTTTCGCACTTGTGTTGGTGCAGGAAACCACTTTTGCACTTGTATTGGTGTGGAAAAACCACTTTTCGCACTTGTGTTAGTGTTGAAATACCACTTTTCGCACTTGTCATAGTGTTGAAAAACCACTTTTCGCACTTGTGTTAGTGTTGAAAAACCAATTTCGCACTTGTGTTGGTGCAGGAAACCACTTTTGCACTTGTATTAGTGTGGAAAAACACTTTTCGCACTTGTGTTAGTGTTGAAAAACCACTTTTCGCACTTGTGTTAGTGTTGAAAAACCACTTTTCGCACTTGTGTTGGTGCAGGAAACCACTTTTGCACTTGTATTAGTGTGGAAAAAACACTTTTCGCACTTGTGTTAGTGTTGAAAAACCACTTTTCGCACTTGTGTTAGTGTTGAAATACCACTTTTTGCACTTGTGTTAGTGTTGAAAAACCAATTTTCGCACTTGTGTTGGTGCAGGAAACCACTTTTGCACTTGTATTAGTGTGGAAAAACCACTTTCGCACTTGTGTTAGTGTTGAAAAACCACTTTTCGCACTTGTGTTAGTGTTGAAAAACCACTTTTCGCACTTGTGGTGGTGCAGGAAACCACTTTTGCACTTGTATTGGTGTGGAAAAACCACTTTTCGCACTTGTGTTAGTGTTTTAAAACCACTTTTCGCACTTGTGTTAGTGTTGAAATACCACTTTTCGCACTTGTGTTAGTGTTGAAAAACCACTTTTCGCACTTGTGTTGGTGCAGGAAACCACTTTTGCACTTGTATTAGTGTGGAAAAACACTTTTCACACTTGTGTTAGTGTTGAAAAACAACTTTTCACACTTGTGTTAGTGTTGAAAAACCACTTTTCGCACTTGTGTTGGTGTAGGAAACCACTTTTGCACTTGTATTAGTGTGGAAAAAACACTTTTTGCACTTGTGATAGTGTTGAAAAACCACTTTTCGCACTTGTGTTAGTGTTTTAAAACCACTTTTCGCACTTGTGTTAGTGTTGAAATACCACTTTTCGCACTTGTGTTAGTGTTGAAAAACCACTTTTCGCACTTGTGTTGGTGCAGGAAACCACTTTTGCACTTGTATTAGTGTGGAAAAAACACTTTTCACACTTGTGTTAGTGTTGAAAAACCACTTTTCACACTTGTGTTAGTGTTGAAAAACCACTTTTCGCACTTGTGTTGGTGTAGGAAACCACTTTTGCACTTGTATTGGTGTGGAAAAAACACTTTTTGCACTTGTGATAGTGTTGAAAAACCACTTTTCGCACTTGTGTTAGTGTTGAAAAACCACTTTTCGCACTTGTGTTGGTGCAGGAAACCACTTTTGCACTTGTATTTGTGTTGAAAAACCACTTTTCGCACTTATGTTAGGGTTGAAAAACCACTTTTCGTACTTGTGTTAGTGTTGAAAAACCACTTTTCGCACTTGTGTTGGTGCAGGAAACCACTTTTGCACTTGTATTAGTGTGGAAAAACCACTTTTCGCACTTGTGTTAGTGTTGAAAAACCACTTTTCGCACTTGTGTTAGTGTTGAAAAACCACTTTTCGCACTTGTGGTGGTGCAGGAAACCACTTTTGCACTTGTATTAGTGTGGAAAAACCACTTTTTGCACTTGTGATAGTGTTGAAAACCCACATTTCGCACTTATGTTAGTGTTGAAAAACCACTTTTCGCACTTGTGTTGGTGCAGGAAACCACTTTTGCACTTGTATTGGTGTGGAAAAACCACTTTTCGCACTTGTGTTAGTGTTTTAAAACCACTTTTCGCACTTGTGTTAGTGTTGAAAAACCACTTTTCGCACTTGTGTTGGTGCAGGAAACCACTTTTGCACTTGTATTAGTGTGGAAAAAACCACTTTTCGCACTTGTGTTAGTGTTGAAAAACCACTTTTCACACTTGTGTTAGTGTTGAAAAACCACTTTTCGCACTTGTGTTGGTGAAGGAAACCACTTTTGCACTTGTATTAGTGTGGAAAAACCACTTTTCGCACTTGTGTTAGTGTTGAAATACCACTTTTCGCACTTGTCATAGTGTTGAAAAACCACTTTTCGCACTTGTGTTAGTGTTGAAAAACCACTTTTCGCACTTGTGTTGGTGCAGGAAACCACTTTTGCACTTGTATTAGTGTGGAAAAACACTTTTCGCACTTGTGTTAGTGTTGAAAAACCACTTTTCGCACTTGTGTTAGTGTTGAAAAACCACTTTTCGCACTTGTGTTGGTGCAGGAAACCACTTTTGCACTTGTATTAGTGTGGAAAAAACACTTTTCGCACTTGTGTTAGTGTTGAAAAACCACTTTTCGCACTTGTGTTAGTGTTGAAATACCACTTTTTGCACTTGTGTTAGTGTTGAAAAACCACTTTTCGCACTTGTGTTGGTGCAGGAAACCACTTTTGCACTTGTATTAGTGTGGAAAAACCACTTTCGCACTTGTGTTAGTGTTGAAAAACCACTTTTCGCACTTGTGTTAGTGTTGAAAAACCACTTTTCGCACTTGTGGTGGTGCAGGAAACCACTTTTGCACTTGTATTAGTGTGGAAAAACCACTTTTTGCACTTGTGATAATGTTGAAAACCCACATTTCGCACTTATGTTAGTGTTGAAAAACCACTTTTCGCACTTGTGTTGGTGCAGGAAACCACTTTTGCACTTGTATTGGTGTGGAAAAACCACTTTTCGCACTTGTGTTAGTGTTTTAAAACCACTTTTCGCACTTGTGTTAGTGTTGAAATACCACTTTTCGCACTTGTGTTAGTGTTGAAAAACCACTTTTCGCACTTGTGTTGGTGCAGGAAACCACTTTTGCACTTGTATTAGTGTGGAAAAAACACTTTTCACACTTGTGTTAGTGTTGAAAAACAACTTTTCACACTTGTGTTAGTGTTGAAAAACCACTTTTCACACTTGTGTTGGTGTAGGAAACCACTTTTGCACTTGTATTAGTGTGGAAAAAACACTTTTTGCACTTGTGATAGTGTTGAAAAACCACTTTTCGCACTTGTGTTAGTGTTTTAAAACCACTTTTCGCACTTGTGTTAGTGTTGAAATACCACTTTTCGCACTTGTGTTAGTGTTGAAAAACCACTTTTCGCACTTGTGTTGGTGCAGGAAACCACTTTTGCACTTGTATTAGTGTGGAAAAAACACTTTTCACACTTGTGTTAGTGTTGAAAAACCACTTTTCACACTTGTGTTAGTGTTGAAAAACCACTTTTCGCACTTGTGTTGGTGTAGGAAACCACTTTTGCACTTGTATTGGTGTGGAAAAAACACTTTTTGCACTTGTGATAGTGTTGAAAAACCACTTTTCGCACTTGTGTTAGTGTTGAAAAACCACTTTTCGCACTTGTGTTGGTGCAGGAAACCACTTTTGCACTTGTATTAGTGTGGAAAAAACACTTTTCACACTTGTGTTAGTGTTGAAAAACAACTTTTCACACTTATGTTAGTGTTGAAAAACCACTTTTCGCACTTGTGTTGGTGTAGGAAACCACTTTTGCACTTGTATTAGTGTGGAAAAAACACTTTTTGCACTTGTGATAGTGTTGAAAAACCACTTTTCGCACTTGTGTTAGTGTTTTAAAACCACTTTTCGCACTTGTGTTAGTGTTGAAATACCACTTTTCGCACTTGTGTTAGTGTTGAAAAAACACTTTTCGCACTTGTGTTGGTGCAGGAAACCACTTTTGCACTTGTATTAGTGTGGAAAAAACACTTTTCACACTTGTGTTAGTGTTGAAAAACCACTTTTCACACTTGTGTTAGTGTTGAAAAAACACTTTTCGCACTTGTGTTGGTGTAGTAAACCACTTTTGCACTTGTATTGGTGTGGAAAAAACACTTTTTGCACTTGTGATAGTGTTGAAAAACCACTTTTCGCACTTGTGTTAGTGTTGAAAAACCACTTTTCGCACTTGTGTTGGTGCAGGAAACCACTTTTGCACTTGTATTTGTGTTGAAAAACCACTTTTCGCACTTATGTTAGGGTTGAAAAACCACTTTTCGCACTTGTGTTAGTGTTGAAAAACCACTTTTCGCACTTGTGTTGGTGCAGGAAACCACTTTTGCACTTGTATTAGTGTGGAAAAAACACTTTTCGCACTTGTGGTAGTGTTGAAAAACCACTTTTCGCACTTGTGTTAGTGTTGAAATACCACTTTTTGCAATTGTGTTAGTGTTGAAAAACCACTTTTCGCACTTGTGTTGGTGCAGGAAACCACTTTTGCACTTGTATTAGTGTGGAAAAACCACTTTTCGCACTTGTGTTAGTGTTGAAAAACCACTTTTCGCACTTGTGTTAGTGTTGAAAAACCACTTTTCGCACTTGTGGTGGTGCAGGAAACCACTTTTGCACTTGTATTAGTGTGGAAAACCCACTTTTTGCACTTGTGATAGTGTTGAAAACCCACATTTCGCACTTATGTTAGTGTTGAAAAACCACTTTTCGCACTTGTGTTGGTGCAGGAAACCACTTTTGCACTTGTATTGGTGTGGAAAAACCACTTTTCGCACTTGTGTTAGTGTTTTAAAACCACTTTTCGCACTTGTGTTAGTGTTGAAATACCACTTTTCGCACTTGTGTTAGTGTTGAAAAACCACTTTTCGCACTTGTGTTGGTGCAGGAAACCACTTTTGCACTTGTATTAGTGTGGAAAAAACACTTTTCACACTTGTGTTAGTGTTGAAAAACAACTTTTCACACTTGTGTTAGTGTTGAAAAACCACTTTTCGCACTTGTGTTGGTGTAGGAAACCACTTTTGCACTTGTATTAGTGTGGAAAAAACACTTTTTGCACTTGTGATAGTGTTGAAAAACCACTTTTCGCACTTGTGTTAGTGTTTTAAAACCACTTTTCGCACTTGTGTTAGTGTTGAAATACCACTTTTCGCACTTGTGTTAGTGTTGAAAAACCACTTTTCGCACTTGTGTTGGTGCAGGAAACCACTTTTGCACTTGTATTAGTGTGGAAAAAACACTTTTCACACTTGTGTTAGTGTTGAAAAACCACTTTTCACACTTGTGTTAGTGTTGAAAAACCACTTTTCGCACTTGTGTTGGTGTAGGAAACCACTTTTGCACTTGTATTGGTGTGGAAAAAACACTTTTTGCACTTGTGATAGTGTTGAAAAACCACTTTTCGCACTTGTGTTAGTGTTGAAAAACCACTTTTCGCACTTGTGTTGGTGCAGGAAACCACTTTTGCACTTGTATTTGTGTTGAAAAACCACTTTTCGCACTTATGTTAGGGTTGAAAAACCACTTTTCGCACTTGTGTTAGTGTTGAAAAACCACTTTTCGCACTTGTGTTGGTGCAGGAAACCACTTTTGCACTTGTATTAGTGTGGAAAAACCACTTTTCGCACTTGTGTTAGTGTTGAAAAACCACTTTTCGCACTTGTGTTAGTGTTGAAAAACCACTTTTCGCACTTGTGGTGGTGCAGGAAACCACTTTTGCACTTGTATTAGTGTGGTAAAACCACTTTTTGCACTTGTGATAGTGTTGAAAACCCACATTTCGCACTTATGTTAGTGTTGAAAAACCACTTTTCGCACTTGTGTTGGTGCAGGAAACCACTTTTGCACTTGTATTGGTGTGGAAAAACCACTTTTCGCACTTGTGTTAGTGTTGAAATACCACTTTTCGCACTTGTCATAGTGTTGAAAAACCACTTTTCGCACTTGTGTTAGTGTTGAAAAACCAATTTCGCACTTGTGTTGGTGCAGGAAACCACTTTTGCACTTGTATTAGTGTGGAAAAACACTTTTCGCACTTGTGTTAGTGTTGAAAAACCACTTTTCGCACTTGTGTTAGTGTTGAAAAACCACTTTTCGCACTTGTGTTGGTGCAGGAAACCACTTTTGCACTTGTATTAGTGTGGAAAAAACACTTTTCGCACTTGTGTTAGTGTTGAAAAACCACTTTTCGCACTTGTGTTAGTGTTGAAATACCACTTTTTGCACTTGTGTTAGTGTTGAAAAACCAATTTTCGCACTTGTGTTGGTGCAGGAAACCACTTTTGCACTTGTATTAGTGTGGAAAAACCACTTTCGCACTTGTGTTAGTGTTGAAAAACCACTTTTCGCACTTGTGTTAGTGTTGAAAAACCACTTTTCGCACTTGTGGTGGTGCAGGAAACCACTTTTGCACTTGTATTAGTGTGGAAAAACCACTTTTTGCACTTGTGATAATGTTGAAAACCCACATTTCGCACTTATGTTTGTGTTGAAAAACCACTTTTCGCACTTGTGTTGGTGCAGGAAACCACTTTTGCACTTGTATTGGTGTGGAAAAACCACTTTTCGCACTTGTGTTAGTGTTTTAAAACCACTTTTCGCACTTGTGTTAGTGTTGAAATACCACTTTTCGCACTTGTGTTAGTGTTGAAAAACCACTTTTCGCACTTGTGTTGGTGCAGGAAACCACTTTTGCACTTGTATTAGTGTGGAAAAAACACTTTTCACACTTGTGTTAGTGTTGAAAAACAACTTTTCACACTTGTGTTAGTGTTGAAAAACCACTTTTCACACTTGTGTTGGTGTAGGAAACCACTTTTGCACTTGTATTAGTGTGGAAAAAACACTTTTTGGACTTGTGATAGTGTTGAAAAACCACTTTTCGCACTTGTGTTAGTGTTTTAAAACCACTTTTCGCACTTGTGTTAGTGTTGAAATACCACTTTTCGCACTTGTGTTAGTGTTGAAAAACCACTTTTCGCACTTGTGTTGGTGCAGGAAACCACTTTTGCACTTGTATTAGTGTGGAAAAAACACTTTTCACACTTGTGTTAGTGTTGAAAAACCACTTTTCACACTTGTGTTAGTGTTGAAAAACCACTTTTCGCACTTGTGTTGGTGTAGGAAACCACTTTTGCACTTGTATTGGTGTGGAAAAAACACTTTTTGCACTTGTGATAGTGTTGAAAAACCACTTTTCGCACTTGTGTTAGTGTTGAAAAACCACTTTTCGCACTTGTGTTGGTGCAGGAAACCACTTTTGCACTTGTATTTGTGTTGAAAAACCACTTTTCGCACTTATGTTAGGGTTGAAAAACCACTTTTCGCACTTGTGTTAGTGTTGAAAAACCACTTTTCGCACTTGTGTTGGTGCAGGAAACCACTTTTGCACTTGTATTAGTGTGGAAAAAACACTTTTCGCACTTGTGGTAGTGTTGAAAAACCACTTTTCGCACTTGTGTTAGTGTTGAAATACCACTTTTTGCACTTGTGTTAGTGTTGAAAAACCACTTTTCGCACTTGTGTTGGTGCAGGAAACCACTTTTGCACTTGTATTAGTGTGGAAAAACCACTTTTCGCACTTGTGTTAGTGTTGAAAAACCACTTTTCACACTTGTGTTAGTGTTGAAAAACCACTTTTCGCACTTGTGGTGGTGCAGGAAACCACTTTTGCACTTGTATTAGTGTGGAAAACCCACTTTTTGCACTTGTGATAGTGTTGAAAACCCACATTTCGCACTTATGTTAGTGTTGAAAAACCACTTTTCGCACTTGTGTTGGTGCAGGAAACCACTTTTGCACTTGTATTGGTGTGGAAAAACCACTTTTCGCACTTGTGTTAGTGTTTTAAAACCACTTTTCGCACTTGTGTTAGTGTTGAAATACCACTTTTCGCACTTGTGTTAGTGTTGAAAAACCACTTTTCGCACTTGTGTTGGTGCAGGAAACCACTTTTGCACTTGTATTAGTGTGGAAAAAACACTTTTCACACTTGTGTTAGTGTTGAAAAACAACTTTTCACACTTGTGTTAGTGTTGAAAAACCACTTTTCGCACTTGTGTTGGTGTAGGAAACCACTTTTGCACTTGTATTAGTGTGGAAAAAACACTTTTTGCACTTGTGATAGTGTTGAAAAACCACTTTTCGCACTTGTGTTAGTGTTTTAAAACCACTTTTCGCACTTGTGTTAGTGTTGAAATACCACTTTTCGCACTTGTGTTAGTGTTGAAAAACCACTTTTCGCACTTGTGTTGGTGCAGGAAACCACTTTTGCACTTGTATTAGTGTGGAAAAAACACTTTTCACACTTGTGTTAGTGTTGAAAAACCACTTTTCACACTTGTGTTAGTGTTGAAAAACCACTTTTCGCACTTGTGTTGGTGTAGGAAACCACTTTTGCACTTGTATTGGTGTGGAAAAAACACTTTTTGCACTTGTGATAGTGTTGAAAAACCACTTTTCGCACTTGTGTTAGTGTTGAAAAACCACTTTTCGCACTTGTGTTGGTGCAGGAAACCACTTTTGCACTTGTATTTGTGTTGAAAAACCACTTTTCGCACTTATGTTAGGGTTGAAAAACCACTTTTCGCACTTGTGTTAGTGTTGAAAAACCACTTTTCGCACTTGTGTTGGTGCAGGAAACCACTTTTGCACTTGTATTAGTGTGGAAAAACCACTTTTCGCACTTGTGTTAGTGTTGAAAAACCACTTTTCGCACTTGTGTTAGTGTTGAAAAACCACTTTTCGCACTTGTGGTGGTGCAGGAAACCACTTTTGCACTTGTATTAGTGTGGTAAAACCACTTTTTGCACTTGTGATAGTGTTGAAAACCCACATTTCGCACTTATGTTAGTGTTGAAAAACCACTTTTCGCACTTGTGTTGGTGCAGGAAACCACTTTTGCACTTGTATTGGTGTGGAAAAACCACTTTTCGCACTTGTGTTAGTGTTGAAATACCACTTTTCGCACTTGTCATAGTGTTGAAAAACCACTTTTCGCACTTGTGTTAGTGTTGAAAAACCAATTTCGCACTTGTGTTGGTGCAGGAAACCACTTTTGCACTTGTATTAGTGTGGAAAAACACTTTTCGCACTTGTGTTAGTGTTGAAAAACCACTTTTCGCACTTGTGTTAGTGTTGAAAAACCACTTTTCGCACTTGTGTTGGTGCAGGAAACCACTTTTGCACTTGTATTAGTGTGGAAAAAACACTTTTCGCACTTGTGTTAGTGTTGAAAAACCACTTTTCGCACTTGTGTTAGTGTTGAAATACCACTTTTTGCACTTGTGTTAGTGTTGAAAAACCAATTTTCGCACTTGTGTTGGTGCAGGAAACCACTTTTGCACTTGTATTAGTGTGGAAAAACCACTTTCGCACTTGTGTTAGTGTTGAAAAACCACTTTTCGCACTTGTGTTAGTGTTGAAAAACCACTTTTCGCACTTGTGGTGGTGCAGGAAACCACTTTTGCACTTGTATTAGTGTGGAAAAACCACTTTTTGCACTTGTGATAATGTTGAAAACCCACATTTCGCACTTATGTTTGTGTTGAAAAACCACTTTTCGCACTTGTGTTGGTGCAGGAAACCACTTTTGCACTTGTATTGGTGTGGAAAAACCACTTTTCGCACTTGTGTTAGTGTTTTAAAACCACTTTTCGCACTTGTGTTAGTGTTGAAATACCACTTTTCGCACTTGTGTTAGTGTTGAAAAACCACTTTTCGCACTTGTGTTGGTGCAGGAAACCACTTTTGCACTTGTATTAGTGTGGAAAAAACACTTTTCACACTTGTGTTAGTGTTGAAAAACAACTTTTCACACTTGTGTTAGTGTTGAAAAACCACTTTTCACACTTGTGTTGGTGTAGGAAACCACTTTTGCACTTGTATTAGTGTGGAAAAAACACTTTTTGGACTTGTGATAGTGTTGAAAAACCACTTTTCGCACTTGTGTTAGTGTTTTAAAACCACTTTTCGCACTTGTGTTAGTGTTGAAATACCACTTTTCGCACTTGTGTTAGTGTTGAAAAACCACTTTTCGCACTTGTGTTGGTGCAGGAAACCACTTTTGCACTTGTATTAGTGTGGAAAAAACACTTTTCACACTTGTGTTAGTGTTGAAAAACCACTTTTCACACTTGTGTTAGTGTTGAAAAACCACTTTTCGCACTTGTGTTGGTGTAGGAAACCACTTTTGCACTTGTATTGGTGTGGAAAAAACACTTTTTGCACTTGTGATAGTGTTGAAAAACCACTTTTCGCACTTGTGTTAGTGTTGAAAAACCACTTTTCGCACTTGTGTTGGTGCAGGAAACCACTTTTGCACTTGTATTTGTGTTGAAAAACCACTTTTCGCACTTATGTTAGGGTTGAAAAACCACTTTTCGCACTTGTGTTAGTGTTGAAAAACCACTTTTCGCACTTGTGTTGGTGCAGGAAACCACTTTTGCACTTGTATTAGTGTGGAAAAAACACTTTTCGCACTTGTGGTAGTGTTGAAAAACCACTTTTCGCACTTGTGTTAGTGTTGAAATACCACTTTTTGCACTTGTGTTAGTGTTGAAAAACCACTTTTCGCACTTGTGTTGGTGCAGGAAACCACTTTTGCACTTGTATTAGTGTGGAAAAAACACTTTTCACACTTGTGTTAGTGTTGAAAAACCACTTTTCACACTTGTGTTAGTGTTGAAAAACCACTTTTCGCACTTGTGTTGGTGTAGGAAACCACTTTTGCACTTGTATTGGTGTGGAAAAAACACTTTTTGCACTTGTGATAGTGTTGAAAAACCACTTTTCGCACTTGTGTTAGTGTTGAAAAACCACTTTTCGCACTTGTGTTGGTGCAGGAAACCACTTTTGCACTTGTATTTGTGTTGAAAAACCACTTTTCGCACTTATGTTAGGGTTGAAAAACCACTTTTCGCACTTGTGTTAGTGTTGAAAAACCACTTTTCGCACTTGTGTTGGTGCAGGAAACCACTTCTGCACTTGTATTAGTGTGGAAAAAACACTTTTCGCACTTGTGGTAGTGTTGAAAAACCACTTTTCGCACTTGTGTTAGTGTTGAAATACCACTTTTTGCACTTGTGTTAGTGTTGAAAAACCACTTTTTGCACTTGTGTTGGTGCAGGAAACCACTTTTGCACTTGTATTAGTGTGGAAAAACCACTTTTCGCACTTGTGTTAGTGTTGAAAACCCACATTTCGCACTTATGTTAGTGTTGAAAAACCACTTTTCGCACTTGTGTTGGTGCAGGAAACCACTTTTGCACTTGTATTGGTGTGGAAAAACCACTTTTCGCACTTGTGTTAGTGTTTTAAAACCACTTTTCGCACTTGTGTTAGTGTTGAAATACCACTTTTCGCACTTGTGTTAGTGTTGAAAAACCACTTTTCGCACTTGTGTTGGTGCAGGAAACCACTTTTGCACTTGTATTAGTGTGGGAAAAACACTTTTCACACTTGTGTTAGTGTTGAAAAACCACTTTTCACACTTGTGTTAGTGTTGAAAAACCACTTTTCGCACTTGTGTTGGTGTAGGAAACCACTTTTGCACTTGTATTAGTGTGGAAAAAACACTTTTTGCACTTGTGATAGTGTTGAAAAACCACTTTTCGCACTTGTGTTAGTGTTTTAAAACCACTTTTCGCACTTGTGTTAGTGTTGAAAAACCACTTTTCGCACTTGTGTTGGTGCAGGAAACCACTTTTGCACTTGTATTAGTGTGGAAAAAACACTTTTCACACTTGTGTTAGTGTGGAAAAAACACTTTTTGCACTTGTGATAGTGTTGAAAAACCACTTTTCGCACTTGTGTTAGTGTTGAAAAACCACTTTTCGCACTTGTGTTGGTGCAGGAAACCACTTTTGCACTTGTATTTGTGTTGAAAAACCACTTTTCCCACTTATGTTAGTGTTGAAAAACCACTTTTCGCACTTGTGTTGGTGCAGGAAACCACTTTTGCACTTGTATTAGTGTGGAAAAACCACTTTTCGCACTTGTGTTAGTGTTGAAAAACCACTTTTCGCACTTGTGTTAGTGTTGAAATACCACTTTTCGCACTTGTGTTAGTGTTGAAAAACCACTTTTCGCACTTGTGTTGGTGCAGGAAACCACTTTTGCACTTGTATTAGTGTGGAAAAAACACTTTTCGCACTTGTGTTAGTGTTGAAAAACCACTTTTCGCACTTGTCTTAGTGTTGAAAGACCACTTTTCGCACTTGTGTTGGTGCAGGAAACCACTTTTGCACTTTTATTAGTGTGGAAAAAACACTTTTTGCACTTGTGATAGTGTTGAAAAACCACTTTTCGCACTTGTGTTGGTGCAGGAAACCACTTTTGCACTTGTATTAGTGTGGAAAAACCACTTTTCGCACTTGTGTTAGTGTTGAAAAACCACTTTTCGCACTTGTGTTAGTGTTGAAAAACCACTTTTCGCACTTGTGTTGGTGCAGGAAACCACTTTTGCACTTGTATTAGTGTGGCAAAAACACTTTTTGACCTTGTGATAGTGTTGAAAAACCACTTTTCGCACTTGTGTTAGTGTTGAAAAACCACTTTTCGCACTTGTGTTGTTGGAGGAAACCACTTTTGCACTTGTATTAGTGTGGAAAAACCACTTTTCGCACTTGTGTTAGTGTTGAAAAACCACTTTTCGCACTTGTGTTAGTGTTGAAATACCACTTTTCGCACGTGTGTTGGTGCAGGAAACCACTTTTGCACTTGTATGAGTGTGGAAAAAACACTTTTTGCACTTGTGATAGTGTTGAAAAACCACTTTTCGCACTTGTGTTAGTGTTGAAAAACCACTTTTCGCACTTGTGTTGGTGCAGGAAACCACTTTTGCACTTGTATTAGTGTGGAAAAACCACTTTTTGCACTTGTGAGAGTGTTGAAAAACTACATTTCGCACTTGTGTTAGTGTTGAAAAACCACTTTTCGCACTTTTGTTGGTGCAGGAAACCACTTTTGCACTTGTATTAGTGTGGAAAAACCACTTTTTGCACTTGTGATAGTGTTGAAAACCCACTTTTCGCACTTGTGTTAGTGTTGAAATACCACTTTTTGCACTTGTGTTAGTGTTGAAAAACCACTTTTCGCACTTGTGTTGGTGCAGGAAACCACTTTTGCACTTGTATTAGTGTGGAAAAAATACTTTTCGCACTTGTGTTAGTGTTGAAAAACCACTTTTCGCACTTGTGTTAGTGTTGAAAAACCACTTTTCGCACTTGTGTTGGTGCAGGAAACCACTTTTGCACTTGTATTAGTGTGGAAAAACCACTTTTCGCACTTGTGTTAGTGTTGAAAAACCACTTTTCGCACTTGTGTTAGTGTTGAAAAACCACTTTTCGCACTTGTGTTGGTGCAGGAAACCACTTTTGCACTTGTATTAGTGTGGAAAAAACACTTTTTGCACTTGTGATAGTGTTGAAAAACCACTTTTCGCACTTGTGTTAGTGTTGAAAAACCACTTTTCGCACTTGTGTTGGTGCAGGAAACCACTTTTGCACTTGTATTAGTGTGGAAAAACCACTTTTTGCACTTGTGATAGTGTTGAAAACCCACTTTTCGCACTTATGTTAGTGTTGAAAAACCACTTTTCGCACTTGTGTTGGTGCAGGAAACCACTTTTGCACTTGTATTAGTGTGGAAAAACCACTTTTCGCACTTGTGTTAGTGTTAAAAAACCACTTTTCGCACTTGTGTTAGTGTTGAAAAACCACTTTTCGCACTTGTGTTGGTGCAGGAAACCATTTTGCACTTGTATTGGTGTGGAAAAACCACTTTTCGCACTTGTGTTAGTGTTTTAAAACCACTTTTCGCACTTGTGTTAGTGTTGAAAAACCACTTTTCGCACTTGTGTTAGTGTTGAAAAAACACTTTTCGCACTTGTGTTGGTGCAGGAAACCACTTTTGCACTTGTATTAGTGTTAGAAAAAACACTTTTTGCACTTGTGATAGTGTTGAAAAACCACTTTTCGCACTTGTGTTAGTGTTGAAAAACCACTTTTCGCACTTTTGTTGGTGCAGGAAACCACTTTTGCACTTGTATCTGTGTGGAAAAACCACTTTTTGCACTTGTGATAGTGTTGAAAAACCACTTTTCGCACTTGTGTTAGTGTTGAAAAACCACTTTTCGCACTTGTGTTAGTGTTGAAATACCACTTTTTGCACTTGTGTTAGTGTTGAAAAACCACTTTTCGCACTTGTGTTGGTGCAGGAAACCACTTTTGCACTTGTATTAGTGTGGAAAAACCACTTTTCGCACTTGTGTTAGTGTTGAAAAACAACTTTTCGCACTTGTGTTAGTGTTGAAAAACCACTTTTCACACTTGTGGTGGTGCAGGAAACCACTTTTGCACTTGTATTAGTGTGGAAAAACCACTTTTTGCACTTGTGATAGTGTTGAAAACCCACATTTCGCACTTATGTTAGTGTTGAAAAACCACTTTTCGCACTTGTGTTGGTGCAGGAAACCACTTTTGCACTTGTATTGGTGTGGAAAAACCACTTTTCGCACTTGTGTTAGTGTTTTAAAACCACTTTTTGCACTTGTGTTAGTGTTGAAATACCACTTTTCGCACTTGTGTTAGTGTTGAAAAACCACTTTTCGCACTTTTGTTGGTGCAGGAAACCACTTTTGCACTTGTATTAGTGTGGAAAAAACACTTTTCACACTTGTGTTAGTGTTGAAAAACAACTTTTCACACTTATGTTAGTGTTGAAAAACCACTTTTCGCACTTGTGTTGGTGTAGGAAACCACTTTTGCACTTGTATTAGTGTGGAAAAAACACTTTTTGCACTTGTGATAGTGTTGAAAAACCACTTTTCGCACTTGTGTTAGTGTTTTAAAACCACTTTTCGCACTTGTGTTAGTGTTGAAATACCACTTTTCGCACTTGTGTTAGTGTTGAAAAACCACTTTTCGCACTTGTGTTGGTGCAGGAAACCACTTTTGCACTTGTATTAGTGTGGAAAAAACACTTTCACACTTGTGTTAGTGTTGAAAAACCACTTTTCACACTTGTGTTAGTGTTGAAAAACCACTTTTCGCACTTGTGTTGGTGTAGTAAACCACTTTTGCACTTGTATTAGTGTGGAAAAACCACTTTTTGCACTTGTGATAGTGTTGAAAACCCACTTTTCACACTTGTGTTAGTGTTGAAATACCACTTTTTGCACTTGTGTTAGTGTTGAAAAACCACTTTTCGCACTTGTGTTGGTGCAGGAAACCACTTTTGCACTTGTATTAGTGTGGAAAAAATACTTTTCGCACTTGTGTTAGTGTTGAAAAACCACTTTTCGCACTTGTGTTAGTGTTGAAAAACCACTTTTCGCACTTGTGTTGGTGCAGGAAACCACTTTTGCACTTGTATTAGTGTGGAAAAACCACTTTTCGCACTTGTGTTAGTGTTGAAAAACCACTTTTCGCACTTGTGTTAGTGTTGAAAAAACACTTTTCGCACTTGTGTTGGTGCAGGAAACCACTTTTGCACTTGTATTAGTGTGGAAAAAACACTTTTTGCACTTGTGATAGTGTTGAAAAACCACTTTTCGCACTTGTGTTAGTGTTGAAAAACCACTTTTCGCACTTGTGTTGGTGCAGGAAACCACTTTTGCACTTGTATTAGTGTGGAAAAACCACTTTTTGCACTTGTGATAGTGTTGAAAACCCACTTTTCGCACTTATGTTAGTGTTGAAAAACCACTTTTCGCACTTGTGTTGGTGCAGGAAACCACTTTTGCACTTGTATTAGTGTGGAAAAACCACTTTTCGCACTTGTGTTAGTGTTAAAAAACCACTTTTCGCACTTGTGTTAGTGTTGAAAAACCACTTTTCGCACTTGTGTTGGTGCAGGAAACCATTTTGCACGTGTATTGGTGTGGAAAAACCACTTTTCGCACTTGTGTTAGTGTTTTAAAACCACTTTTCGCACTTGTGTTAGTGTTGAAAAACCACTTTTCGCACTTGTGTTAGTGTTGAAAAAACACTTTTCGCACTTGTGTTGGTGCAGGAAACCACTTTTGCACTTGTATTAGTGTTAGAAAAAACACTTTTTGCACTTGTGATAGTGTTGAAAAACCACTTTTCGCACTTGTGTTAGTGTTGAAAAACCACTTTTCGCACTTTTGTTGGTGCAGGAAACCACTTTTGCACTTGTATCTGTGTGGAAAAACCACTTTTTGCACTTGTGATAGTGTTGAAAAACCACTTTTCGCACTTGTGTTAGTGTTGAAAAACCACTTTTCGCACTTGTGTTAGTGTTGAAATACCACTTTTTGCACTTGTGTTAGTGTTGAAAAACCACTTTTCGCACTTGTGTTGGTGCAGGAAACCACTTTTGCACTTGTATTAGTGTGGAAAAACCACTTTTCGCACTTGTGTTAGTGTTGAAAAACAACTTTTCGCACTTGTGTTAGTGTTGAAAAACCACTTTTCACACTTGTGGTGGTGCAGGAAACCACTTTTGCACTTGTATTAGTGTGGAAAAACCACTTTTTGCACTTGTGATAGTGTTGAAAACCCACATTTCGCACTTATGTTAGTGTTGAAAAACCACTTTTCGCACTTGTGTTGGTGCAGGAAACCACTTTTGCACTTGTATTGGTGTGGAAAAACCACTTTTCGCACTTGTGTTAGTGTTTTAAAACCACTTTTCGCACTTGTGTTAGTGTTGAAATACCACTTTTCGCACTTGTGTTAGTGTTGAAAAACCACTTTTCGCACTTGTGTTGGTGCAGGAAACCACTTTTGCACTTGTATTAGTGTGGAAAAAACACTTTTCACACTTGTGTTAGTGTTGAAAAACAACTTTTCACACTTATGTTAGTGTTGAAAAACCACTTTTCGCACTTGTGTTGGTGTAGGAAACCACTTTTGCACTTGTATTAGTGTGCAAAAAACACTTTTTGCACTTGTGATAGTGTTGAAAAACCACTTTTCGCACTTGTGTTAGTGTTTTAAAACCACTTTTCGCACTTGTGTTAGTGTTGAAATACCACTTTTCGCACTTGTGTTAGTGTTGAAAAACCACTTTTCGCACTTGTGTTGGTGCAGGAAACCACTTTTGCACTTGTATTAGTGTGGAAAAAACACTTTTCACACTTGTGTTAGTGTTGAAAAACCACTTTTCACACTTGTGTTAGTGTTGAAAAAACACTTTTCGCACTTGTGTTGGTGTAGTAAACCACTTTTGCACTTGTATTGGTGTGGAAAAAACACTTTTTGCACTTGTGATAGTGTTGAAAAACCACTTTTCGCACTTGTGTTAGTGTTGAAAAACCACTTTTCGCACTTGTGTTGGTGCAGGAAACCACTTTTGCACTTGTATTTGTGTTGAAAAACCACTTTTCGCACTTATGTTAGGGTTGAAAAACCACTTTTCGCACTTGTGTTAGTGTTGAAAAACCACTTTTCGCACTTGTGTTGGTGCAGGAAACCACTTTTGCACTTGTATTAGTGTGGAAAAAACACTTTTCGCACTTGTGGTAGTGTTGAAAAACCACTTTTCGCACTTGTGTTAGTGTTGAAATACCACTTTTTGCAATTGTGTTAGTGTTGAAAAACCACTTTTCGCACTTGTGTTGGTGCAGGAAACCACTTTTGCACTTGTATTAGTGTGGAAAAACCACTTTTCGCACTTGTGTTAGTGTTGAAAAACCACTTTTCGCACTTGTGTTAGTGTTGAAAAACCACTTTTCGCACTTGTGGTGGTGCAGGAAACCACTTTTGCACTTGTATTAGTGTGGAAAACCCACTTTTTGCACTTGTGATAGTGTTGAAAACCCACATTTCGCACTTATGTTAGTGTTGAAAAACCACTTTTCGCACTTGTGTTGGTGCAGGAAACCACTTTTGCACTTATATTGGTGTGGAAAAACCACTTTTCGCACTTGTGTTAGTGTTTTAAAACCACTTTTCGCACTTGTGTTAGTGTTGAAATACCACTTTTCGCACTTGTGTTAGTGTTGAAAAACCACTTTTCGCACTTGTGTTGGTGCAGGAAACCACTTTTGCACTTGTATTAGTGTGGAAAAAACACTTTTCACACTTGTGTTAGTGTTGAAAAACAACTTTTCACACTTGTGTTAGTGTTGAAAAACCACTTTTCGCACTTGTGTTGGTGTAGGAAACCACTTTTGCACTTGTATTAGTGTGTAAAAAACACTTTTTGCACTTGTGATAGTGTTGAAAAACCACTTTTCGCACTTGTGTTAGTGTTTTAAAACCACTTTTCGCACTTGTGTTAGTGTTGAAATACCACTTTTCGCACTTGTGTTAGTGTTGAAAAACCACTTTTCGCACTTGTGTTGGTGCAGGAAACCACTTTTGCACTTGTATTAGTGTGGAAAAAACACTTTTCACACTTGTGTTAGTGTTGAAAAACCACTTTTCACACTTGTGTTAGTGTTGAAAAACCACTTTTTGCACTTGTGTTGGTGCAGGAAACCACTTTTGCACTTGTATTAGTGTGGAAAAACCACTTTTCGCACTTGTGTTAGTGTTGAAAAACCACTTTTCGCACTTGTGTTAGTGTTGAAATACCACTTTTCGCACTTGTGTTAGTGTTGAAAAACCACTTTTCGCACTTGTGTTGGTGCAGGAAACCACTTTTGCACTTGTATTAGTGTGGAAAAAACACTTTTCGCACTTGTGTTAGTGTTGAAAAACCACTTTTCGCACTTGTCTTAGTGTTGAAAGACCACTTTTCGCACTTGTGTTGGTGCAGGAAACCACTTTTGCACTTTTATTAGTGTGGAAAAAACACTTTTTGCACTTGTGATAGTGTTGAAAAACCACTTTTCGCACTTGTGTTGGTGCAGGAAACCACTTTTGCACTTGTATTAGTGTGGAAAAACCACTTTTCGCACTTGTGTTAGTGTTGAAAAACCACTTTTCGCACTTGTGTTAGTGTTGAAAAACCACTTTTCGCACTTGTGTTGGTGCAGGAAACCACTTTTGCACTTGTATTAGTGTGGAAAAAACACTTTTCGCACTTGTGTTAGTGTTGAAAAACCACTTTTGCACTTGTATTAGTGTGGAAAAAACACTTTTTGCACTTGTGATAGTGTTGAAAACCCACTTTTCGCACTTGTGTTAGTGTTGAAATACCACTTTTTGCACTTGTGTTAGTGTTGAAAAACCACTTTTCGCACTTGTATTGGTGTGGAAAAACCACTTTTCGCACTTGTGTTAGTGTTTTAAAACCACTTTTCGCACTTGTGTTAGTGTTGAAATACCACTTTTCGCACTTGTGTTAGTGTTGAAAAACCACTTTTCGCACTTGTGTTGGTGCAGGAAACCACTTTTGCACTTGTATTAGTGTGGAAAAAACACTTTTCACACTTGTGTTAGTGTTGAAAAACAACTTTTCACACTTGTGTTAGTGTTGAAAAACCACTTTTCACACTTGTGTTGGTGTAGGAAACCACTTTTGCACTTGTATTAGTGTGGAAAAAACACTTTTTGGACTTGTGATAGTGTTGAAAAACCACTTTTCGCACTTGTGTTAGTGTTTTAAAACCACTTTTCGCACTTGTGTTAGTGTTGAAATACCACTTTTCGCACTTGTGTTAGTGTTGAAAAACCACTTTTCGCACTTGTGTTGGTGCAGGAAACCACTTTTGCACTTGTATTAGTGTGGAAAAAACACTTTTCACACTTGTGTTAGTGTTGAAAAACCACTTTTCACACTTGTGTTAGTGTTGAAAAACCACTTTTCGCACTTGTGTTGGTGTAGGAAACCACTTTTGCACTTGTATTGGTGTGGAAAAAACACTTTTTGCACTTGTGATAGTGTTGAAAAACCACTTTTCGCACTTGTGTTAGTGTTGAAAAACCACTTTTCGCACTTGTGTTGGTGCAGGAAACCACTTTTGCACTTGTATTTGTGTTGAAAAACCACTTTTCGCACTTATGTTAGGGTTGAAAAACCACTTTTCGCACTTGTGTTAGTGTTGAAAAACCACTTTTCGCACTTGTGTTGGTGCAGGAAACCACTTTTGCACTTGTATTAGTGTGGAAAAAACACTTTTCGCACTTGTGGTAGTGTTGAAAAACCACTTTTCGCACTTGTGTTAGTGTTGAAATACCACTTTTTGCACTTGTGTTAGTGTTGAAAAACCACTTTTCGCACTTGTGTTGGTGCAGGAAACCACTTTTGCACTTGTATTAGTGTGGAAAAAACACTTTTCACACTTGTGTTAGTGTTGAAAAACCACTTTTCACACTTGTGTTAGTGTTGAAAAACCACTTTTCGCACTTGTGTTGGTGTAGGAAACCACTTTTGCACTTGTATTGGTGTGGAAAAAACACTTTTTGCACTTGTGTTGGTGCAGGAAACCACTTTTGCACTTGTATTTGTGTTGAAAAACCACTTTTCGCACTTATGTTAGGGTTGAAAAACCACTTTTCGCACTTGTGTTAGTGTTGAAAAACCACTTTTCGCACTTGTGTTGGTGCAGGAAACCACTTCTGCACTTGTATTAGTGTGGAAAAAACACTTTTCGCACTTGTGGTAGTGTTGAAAAACCACTTTTCGCACTTGTGTTAGTGTTGAAATACCACTTTTTGCACTTGTGTTAGTGTTGAAAAACCACTTTTTGCACTTGTGTTGGTGCAGGAAACCACTTTTGCACTTGTATTAGTGTGGAAAAACCACTTTTCGCACTTGTGTTAGTGTTGAAAACCCACATTTCGCACTTATGTTAGTGTTGAAAAACCACTTTTCGCACTTGTGTTGGTGCAGGAAACCACTTTTGCACTTGTATTGGTGTGGAAAAACCACTTTTCGCACTTGTGTTAGTGTTTTAAAACCACTTTTCGCACTTGTGTTAGTGTTGAAATACCACTTTTCGCACTTGTGTTAGTGTTGAAAAACCACTTTTCGCACTTGTGTTGGTGCAGGAAACCACTTTTGCACTTGTATTAGTGTGGGAAAAACACTTTTCACACTTGTGTTAGTGTTGAAAAACCACTTTTCACACTTGTGTTAGTGTTGAAAAACCACTTTTCGCACTTGTGTTGGTGTAGGAAACCACTTTTGCACTTGTATTAGTGTGGAAAAAACACTTTTTGCACTTGTGATAGTGTTGAAAAACCACTTTTCGCACTTGTGTTAGTGTTTTAAAACCACTTTTCGCACTTGTGTTAGTGTTGAAAAACCACTTTTCGCACTTGTGTTGGTGCAGGAAACCACTTTTGCACTTGTATTAGTGTGGAAAAAACACTTTTCACACTTGTGTTAGTGTTGAAAAACCACTTTTCACACTTGTGTTAGTGTTGAAAAACTACTTTTCGCACTTGTGTTGGTGTAGGAAACCACCTTTGCACTTGTATTAGTGTGGAAAAAACACTTTTTGCACTTGTGATAGTGTTGAAAAACCACTTTTCGCACTTGTGTTAGTGTTGAAAAACCACTTTTCGCACTTGTGTTGGTGCAGGAAACCACTTTTGCACTTGTATTTGTGTTGAAAAACCACTTTTCCCACTTATGTTAGTGTTGAAAAACCACTTTTCGCACTTGTGTTGGTGCAGGAAACCACTTTTGCACTTGTATTAGTGTGGAAAAACCACTTTTCGCACTTGTGTTAGTGTTGAAAAACCACTTTTCGCACTTGTGTTAGTGTTGAAATACCACTTTTCGCACTTGTGTTAGTGTTGAAAAACCACTTTTCGCACTTGTGTTGGTGCAGGAAACCACTTTTGCACTTGTATTAGTGTGGAAAAAACACTTTTCGCACTTGTGTTAGTGTTGAAAAACCACTTTTCGCACTTGTCTTAGTGTTGAAAGACCACTTTTCGCACTTGTGTTGGTGCAGGAAACCACTTTTGCACTTTTATTAGTGTGGAAAAAACACTTTTTGCACTTGTGATAGTGTTGAAAAACCACTTTTCGCACTTGTGTTGGTGCAGGAAACCACTTTTGCACTTGTATTAGTGTGGAAAAACCACTTTTCGCACTTGTGTTAGTGTTGAAAAACCACTTTTCGCACTTGTGTTAGTGTTGAAAAACCACTTTTCGCACTTGTGTTGGTGCAGGAAACCACTTTTGCACTTGTATTAGTGTGGCAAAAACACTTTTTGACCTTGTGATAGTGTTGAAAAACCACTTTTCGCACTTGTGTTAGTGTTGAAAAACCACTTTTCGCACTTGTGTTGTTGGAGGAAACCACTTTTGCACTTGTATTAGTGTGGAAAAACCACTTTTCGCACTTGTGTTAGTGTTGAAAAACCACTTTTCGCACTTGTGTTAGTGTTGAAATACCACTTTTCGCACGTGTGTTGGTGCAGGAAACCACTTTTGCACTTGTATGAGTGTGGAAAAAACACTTTTTGCACTTGTGATAGTGTTGAAAAACCACTTTTCGCACTTGTGTTAGTGTTGAAAAACCACTTTTCGCACTTGTGTTGGTGCAGGAAACCACTTTTGCACTTGTATTAGTGTGGAAAAAACACTTTTTGCACTTGTGAGAGTGTTGAAAAACTACATTTCGCACTTGTGTTAGTGTTGAAAAACCACTTTTCGCACTTTTGTTGGTGCAGGAAACCACTTTTGCACTTGTATTAGTGTGGAAAAACCACTTTTTGCACTTGTGATAGTGTTGAAAACCCACTTTTCGCACTTGTGTTAGTGTTGAAATACCACTTTTTGCACTTGTGTTAGTGTTGAAAAACCACTTTTCGCACTTGTGTTGGTGCAGGAAACCACTTTTGCACTTGTATTAGTGTGGAAAAAATACTTTTCGCACTTGTGTTAGTGTTGAAAAACCACTTTTCGCACTTGTGTTAGTGTTGAAAAACCACTTTTCGCACTTGTGTTGGTGCAGGAAACCACTTTTGCACTTGTATTAGTGTGGAAAAACCACTTTTCGCACTTGTGTTAGTGTTGAAAAACCACTTTTCGCACTTGTGTTAGTGTTGAAAAACCACTTTTCGCACTTGTGTTGGTGCAGGAAACCACTTTTGCACTTGTATTAGTGTGGAAAAAACACTTTTTGCACTTGTGATAGTGTTGAAAAACCACTTTTCGCACTTGTGTTAGTGTTGAAAAACCACTTTTCGCACTTGTGTTGGTGCAGGAAACCACTTTTGCACTTGTATTAGTGTGGAAAAACCACTTTTTGCACTTGTGATAGTGTTGAAAACCCACTTTTCGCACTTATGTTAGTGTTGAAAAACCACTTTTCGCACTTGTGTTGGTGCAGGAAACCACTTTTGCACTTGTATTAGTGTGGAAAAACCACTTTTCGCACTTGTGTTAGTGTTAAAAAAACCACTTTTCGCACTTGTGTTAGTGTTGAAAAACCACTTTTCGCACTTGTGTTGGTGCAGGAAACCATTTTGCACTTGTATTGGTGTGGAAAAACCACTTTTCGCACTTGTGTTAGTGTTTTAAAACCACTTTTCGCACTTGTGTTAGTGTTGAAAAACCACTTTTCGCACTTGTGTTAGTGTTGAAAAAACACTTTTCGCACTTGTGTTGGTGCAGGAAACCACTTTTGCACTTGTATTAGTGTTAGAAAAAACACTTTTTGCACTTGTGATAGTGTTGAAAAACCACTTTTCGCACTTGTGTTAGTGTTGAAAAACCACTTTTCGCACTTTTGTTGGTGCAGGAAACCACTTTTGCACTTGTATCTGTGTGGAAAAACCACTTTTTGCACTTGTGATAGTGTTGAAAAACCACTTTTCGCACTTGTGTTAGTGTTGAAAAACCACTTTTCGCACTTGTGTTAGTGTTGAAATACCACTTTTTGCACTTGTGTTAGTGTTGAAAAACCACTTTTCGCACTTGTGTTGGTGCAGGAAACCACTTTTGCACTTGTATTAGTGTGGAAAAACCACTTTTCGCACTTGTGTTAGTGTTGAAAAACAACTTTTCGCACTTGTGTTAGTGTTGAAAAACCACTTTTCACACTTGTGGTGGTGCAGGAAACCACTTTTGCACTTGTATTAGTGTGGAAAAACCACTTTTTGCACTTGTGATAGTGTTGAAAACCCACATTTCGCACTTATGTTAGTGTTGAAAAACCACTTTTCGCACTTGTGTTGGTGCAGGAAACCACTTTTGCACTTGTATTGGTGTGGAAAAACCACTTTTCGCACTTGTGTTAGTGTTTTAAAACCACTTTTCGCACTTGTGTTAGTGTTGAAATACCACTTTTCGCACTTGTGTTAGTGTTGAAAAACCACTTTTCGCACTTGTGTTGGTGCAGGAAACCACTTTTGCACTTGTATTAGTGTGGAAAAAACACTTTTCACACTTGTGTTAGTGTTGAAAAACAACTTTTCACACTTATGTTAGTGTTGAAAAACCACTTTTCGCACTTGTGTTGGTGTAGGAAACCACTTTTGCACTTGTATTAGTGTGGAAAAAACACTTTTTGCACTTGTGATAGTGTTGAAAAACCACTTTTCGCACTTGTGTTAGTGTTTTAAAACCACTTTTCGCACTTGTGTTAGTGTTGAAATACCACTTTTCGCACTTGTGTTAGTGTTGAAAAACCACTTTTCGCACTTGTGTTGGTGCAGGAAACCACTTTTGCACTTGTATTAGTGTGGAAAAAACACTTTCACACTTGTGTTAGTGTTGAAAAACCACTTTTCACACTTGTGTTAGTGTTGAAAAACCACTTTTCGCACTTGTGTTGGTGTAGTAAACCACTTTTGCACTTGTATTAGTGTGGAAAAACCACTTTTTGCACTTGTGATAGTGTTGAAAACCCACTTTTCGCACTTGTGTTAGTGTTGAAATACCACTTTTTGCACTTGTGTTAGTGTTGAAAAACCACTTTTCGCACTTGTGTTGGTGCAGGAAACCACTTTTGCACTTGTATTAGTGTGGAAAAAATACTTTTCGCACTTGTGTTAGTGTTGAAAAACCACTTTTCGCACTTGTGTTAGTGTTGAAAAACCACTTTTCGCACTTGTGTTGGTGCAGGAAACCACTTTTGCACTTGTATTAGTGTGGAAAAACCACTTTTCGCACTTGTGTTAGTGTTGAAAAACCACTTTTCGCACTTGTGTTAGTGTTGAAAAAACACTTTTCGCACTTGTGTTGGTGCAGGAAACCACTTTTGCACTTGTATTAGTGTGGAAAAAACACTTTTTGCACTTGTGATAGTGTTGAAAAACCACTTTTCGCACTTGTGTTAGTGTTGAAAAACCACTTTTCGCACTTGTGTTGGTGCAGGAAACCACTTTTGCACTTGTATTAGTGTGGAAAAACCACTTTTTGCACTTGTGATAGTGTTGAAAACCCACTTTTCGCACTTATGTTAGTGTTGAAAAACCACTTTTCGCACTTGTGTTGGTGCAGGAAACCACTTTTGCACTTGTATTAGTGTGGAAAAACCACTTTTCGCACTTGTGTTAGTGTTAAAAAACCACTTTTCGCACTTGTGTTAGTGTTGAAAAACCACTTTTCGCACTTGTGTTGGTGCAGGAAACCATTTTGCACTTGTATTGGTGTGGAAAAACCACTTTTCGCACTTGTGTTAGTGTTTTAAAACCACTTTTCGCACTTGTGTTAGTGTTGAAAAACCACTTTTCGCACTTGTGTTAGTGTTGAAAAAACACTTTTCGCACTTGTGTTGGTGCAGGAAACCACTTTTGCACTTGTATTAGTGTTAGAAAAAACACTTTTTGCACTTGTGATAGTGTTGAAAAACCACTTTTCGCACTTGTGTTAGTGTTGAAAAACCACTTTTCGCACTTTTGTTGGTGCAGGAAACCACTTTTGCACTTGTATCTGTGTGGAAAAACCACTTTTTGCACTTGTGATAGTGTTGAAAAACCACTTTTCGCACTTGTGTTAGTGTTGAAAAACCACTTTTCGCACTTGTGTTAGTGTTGAAATACCACTTTTTGCACTTGTGTTAGTGTTGAAAAACCACTTTTCGCACTTGTGTTGGTGCAGGAAACCACTTTTGCACTTGTATTAGTGTGGAAAAACCACTTTTCGCACTTGTGATAGTGTTGAAAAACAACTTTTCGCACTTGTGTTAGTGTTGAAAAACCACTTTTCACACTTGTGGTGGTGCAGGAAACCACTTTTGCACTTGTATTAGTGTGGAAAAACCACTTTTTGCACTTGTGATAGTGTTGAAAACCCACATTTCGCACTTATGTTAGTGTTGAAAAACCACTTTTCGCACTTGTGTTGGTGCAGGAAACCACTTTTGCACTTGTATTGGTGTGGAAAAACCACTTTTCGCACTTGTGTTAGTGTTTTAAAACCACTTTTCGCACTTGTGTTAGTGTTGAAATACCACTTTTCGCACTTGTGTTAGTGTTGAAAAACCACTTTTCGCACTTGTGTTGGTGCAGGAAACCACTTTTGCACTTGTATTAGTGTGGAAAAAACACTTTTCACACTTGTGTTAGTGTTGAAAAACAACTTTTCACACTTATGTTAGTGTTGAAAAACCACTTTTCGCACTTGTGTTGGTGTAGGAAACCACTTTTGCACTTGTATTAGTGTGCAAAAAACACTTTTTGCACTTGTGATAGTGTTGAAAAACCACTTTTCGCACTTGTGTTAGTGTTTTAAAACCACTTTTCGCACTTGTGTTAGTGTTGAAATACCACTTTTCGCACTTGTGTTAGTGTTGAAAAACCACTTTTCGCACTTGTGTTGGTGCAGGAAACCACTTTTGCACTTGTATTAGTGTGGAAAAAACACTTTTCACACTTGTGTTAGTGTTGAAAAACCACTTTTCACACTTGTGTTAGTGTTGAAAAAACACTTTTCGCACTTGTGTTGGTGTAGTAAACCACTTTTGCACTTGTATTGGTGTGGAAAAAACACTTTTTGCACTTGTGATAGTGTTGAAAAACCACTTTTCGCACTTGTGTTAGTGTTGAAAAACCACTTTTCGCACTTGTGTTGGTGCAGGAAACCACTTTTGCACTTGTATTTGTGTTGAAAAACCACTTTTCGCACTTATGTTAGGGTTGAAAAACCACTTTTCGCACTTGTGTTAGTGTTGAAAAACCACTTTTCGCACTTGTGTTGGTGCAGGAAACCACTTTTGCACTTGTATTAGTGTGGAAAAAACACTTTTCGCACTTGTGGTAGTGTTGAAAAACCACTTTTCGCACTTGTGTTAGTGTTGAAATACCACTTTTTGCAATTGTGTTAGTGTTGAAAAACCACTTTTCGCACTTGTGTTGGTGCAGGAAACCACTTTTGCACTTGTATTAGTGTGGAAAAACCACTTTTCGCACTTGTGTTAGTGTTGAAAAACCACTTTTCGCACTTGTGTTAGTGTTGAAAAACCACTTTTCGCACTTGTGGTGGTGCAGGAAACCACTTTTGCACTTGTATTAGTGTGGAAAACCCACTTTTTGCACTTGTGATAGTGTTGAAAACCCACATTTCGCACTTATGTTAGTGTTGAAAAACCACTTTTCGCACTTGTGTTGGTGCAGGAAACCACTTTTGCACTTATATTGGTGTGGAAAAACCACTTTTCGCACTTGTGTTAGTGTTTTAAAACCACTTTTCGCACTTGTGTTAGTGTTGAAATACCACTTTTCGCACTTGTGTTAGTGTTGAAAAACCACTTTTCGCACTTGTGTTGGTGCAGGAAACCACTTTTGCACTTGTATTAGTGTGGAAAAAACACTTTTCACACTTGTGTTAGTGTTGAAAAACAACTTTTCACACTTGTGTTAGTGTTGAAAAACCACTTTTCGCACTTGTGTTGGTGTAGGAAACCACTTTTGCACTTGTATTAGTGTGTAAAAAACACTTTTTGCACTTGTGATAGTGTTGAAAAACCACTTTTCGCACTTGTGTTAGTGTTTTAAAACCACTTTTCGCACTTGTGTTAGTGTTGAAATACCACTTTTCGCACTTGTGTTAGTGTTGAAAAACCACTTTTCGCACTTGTGTTGGTGCAGGAAACCACTTTTGCACTTGTATTAGTGTGGAAAAAACACTTTTCACACTTGTGTTAGTGTTGAAAAACCACTTTTCACACTTGTGTTAGTGTTGAAAAACCACTTTTCGCACTTGTGTTGGTGTAGGAAACCACTTTTGCACTTGTATTGGTGTGGAAAAAACACTTTTTGCACTTGTGATAGTGTTGAAAAACCACTTTTCGCACTTGTGTTAGTGTTGAAAAACCACTTTTCGCACTTGTGTTGGTGCAGGAAACCACTTTTGCACTTGTATTTGTGTTGAAAAACCACTTTTCGCACTTATGTTAGGGTTGAAAAACCACTTTTCGCACTTGTGTTAGTGTTGAAAAACCACTTTTCGCACTTGTGTTGGTGCAGGAAACCACTTTTGCACTTGTATTAGTGTGGAAAAACTACTTTTCGCACTTGTGTTAGTGTTGAAAAACCACTTTTCGCACTTGCGTTAGTGTTGAAAAACCACTTTTCGCACTTGTGGTGGTGCAGGAAACCACTTTTGCACTTGTATTAGTGTGGAAAAACCACTTTTTGCACTTGTGATAGTGTTGAAAACCCACATTTCGCACTTATGTTAGTGTTGAAAAACCACTTTTCGCACTTGTGTTGGTGCAGGAAACCACTTTTGCACTTGTATTGGTGTGGAAAAACCACTTTTCGCACTTGTGTTAGTGTTTTAAAACCACTTTTCGCACTTGTGTTAGTGTTGAAATACCACTTTTCGCACTTGTGTTAGTGTTGAAAAACCACTTTTCGCACTTGTGTTGGTGCAGGAAACCACTTTTGCACTTGTATTAGTGTGGAAAAAACACTTTTTGCACTTGTGATAGTGTTGAAAAACCACTTTTCGCACTTGTGTTAGTGTTGAAAAACCACTTTTCGCACTTGTGTTGGTGCAGGAAACCACTTTTGCACTTGTATTAGTGTGGAAAAACCACTTTTTGCACTTGTGATAGTGTTGAAAACCCACTTTTCGCACTTATGTTAGTGTTGAAAAACCACTTTTCGCACTTGTGTTGGTGCAGGAAACCACTTTTGCACTTGTATTAGTGTGGAAAAACCACTTTTCGCACTTGTGTTAGTGTTGAAAAACCACTTTTCGCACTTGTGTTGGTGCAGGAAACCATTTTGCACTTGTATTGGTGTGGAAAAACCACTTTTCGCACTTGTGTTAGTGTTTTAAAACCACTTTTCGCACTTGTGTTAGTGTTGAAAAACCACTTTTCGCACTTGTGTTAGTGTTGAAAAAACACTTTTCGCACTTGTGTTGGTGCAGGAAACCACTTTTGCACTTGTATTAGTGTTAGAAAAAACACTTTTTGCACTTGTGATAGTGTTGAAAAACCACTTTTCGCACTTGTGTTAGTGTTGAAAAACCACTTTTCGCACTTTTGTTGGTGCAGGAAACCACTTTTGCACTTGTATCTGTGTGGAAAAACCACTTTTTGCACTTGTGATAGTGTTGAAAAACCACTTTTTGCACTTGTGTTAGTGTTGAAAAACCACTTTTCGCACTTGTGTTAGTGTTGAAATACCACTTTTTGCACTTGTGTTAGTGTTGAAAAACCACTTTTCGCACTTGTGTTGGTGCAGGAAACCACTTTTGCACTTGTATTAGTGTGGAAAAACCACTTTTCGCACTTGTGTTAGTGTTGAAAAACAACTTTTCGCACTTGTGTTAGTGTTGAAAAACCACTTTTCACACTTGTGCGGGTGCAGGAAACCACTTTTGCACTTGTATTAGTGTGGAAAAACCACTTTTTGCACTTGTGATAGTGTTGAAAACCCACATTTCGCACTTATGTTAGTGTTGAAAAACCACTTTTCGCACTTGTGTTGGTGCAGGAAACCACTTTTGCACTTGTATTGGTGTGGAAAAACCACTTTTCGCACTTGTGTTAGTGTTTTAAAACCACTTTTCGCACTTGTGTTAGTGTTGAAATACCACTTTTCGCACTTGTGTTAGTGTTGAAAAACCACTTTTCGCACTTGTGTTGGTGCAGGAAACCACTTTTGCACTTGTATTAGTGTGGAAAAAACACTTTTCACACTTGTGTTAGTGTTGAAAAACAACTTTTCACACTTATGTTAGTGTTGAAAAACCACTTTTCGCACTTGTGTTGGTGTAGGAAACCACTTTTGCACTTGTATTAGTGTGCAAAAAACACTTTTTGCACTTGTGATAGTGTTGAAAAACCACTTTTCGCACTTGTGTTAGTGTTTTAAAACCACTTTTCGCACTTGTGTTAGTGTTGAAATACCACTTTTCGCACTTGTGTTAGTGTTGAAAAACCACTTTTCGCACTTGTGTTGGTGCAGGAAACCACTTTTGCACTTGTATTAGTGTGGAAAAAACACTTTTCACACTTGTGTTAGTGTTGAAAAACCACTTTTCACACTTGTGTTAGTGTTGAAAAAACACTTTTCGCACTTGTGTTGGTGTAGTAAACCACTTTTGCACTTGTATTGGTGTGGAAAAAACACTTTTTGCACTTGTGATAGTGTTGAAAAACCACTTTTCGCACTTGTGTTAGTGTTGAAAAACCACTTTTCGCACTTGTGTTGGTGCAGGAAACCACTTTTGCACTTGTATTTGTGTTGAAAAACCACTTTTCGCACTTATGTTAGGGTTGAAAAACCACTTTTCGCACTTGTGTTAGTGTTGAAAAACCACTTTTCGCACTTGTGTTGGTGCAGGAAACCACTTTTGCACTTGTATTAGTGTGGAAAAAACACTTTTCGCACTTGTGGTAGTGTTGAAAAACCACTTTTCGCACTTGTGTTAGTGTTGAAATACCACTTTTTGCAATTGTGTTAGTGTTGAAAAACCACTTTTCGCACTTGTGTTGGTGCAGGAAACCACTTTTGCACTTGTATTAGTGTGGAAAAACCACTTTTCGCACTTGTGTTAGTGTTGAAAAACCACTTTTCGCACTTGTGTTAGTGTTGAAAAACCACTTTTCGCACTTGTGGTGGTGCAGGAAACCACTTTTGCACTTGTATTAGTGTGGAAAACCCACTTTTTGCACTTGTGATAGTGTTGAAAACCCACATTTCGCACTTATGTTAGTGTTGAAAAACCACTTTTCGCACTTGTGTTGGTGCAGGAAACCACTTTTGCACTTATATTGGTGTGGAAAAACCACTTTTCGCACTTGTGTTAGTGTTTTAAAACCACTTTTCGCACTTGTGTTAGTGTTGAAATACCACTTTTCGCACTTGTGTTAGTGTTGAAAAACCACTTTTCGCACTTGTGTTGGTGCAGGAAACCACTTTTGCACTTGTATTAGTGTGGAAAAAACACTTTTCACACTTGTGTTAGTGTTGAAAAACAACTTTTCACACTTGTGTTAGTGTTGAAAAACCACTTTTCGCACTTGTGTTGGTGTAGGAAACCACTTTTGCACTTGTATTAGTGTGTAAAAAACACTTTTTGCACTTGTGATAGTGTTGAAAAACCACTTTTCGCACTTGTGTTAGTGTTTTAAAACCACTTTTCGCACTTGTGTTAGTGTTGAAATACCACTTTTCGCACTTGTGTTAGTGTTGAAAAACCACTTTTCGCACTTGTGTTGGTGCAGGAAACCACTTTTGCACTTGTATTAGTGTGGAAAAAACACTTTTCACACTTGTGTTAGTGTTGAAAAACCACTTTTCACACTTGTGTTAGTGTTGAAAAACCACTTTTCGCACTTGTGTTGGTGTAGGAAACCACTTTTGCACTTGTATTGGTGTGGAAAAAACACTTTTTGCACTTGTGATAGTGTTGAAAAACCACTTTTCGCACTTGTGTTAGTGTTGAAAAACCACTTTTCGCACTTGTGTTGGTGCAGGAAACCACTTTTGCACTTGTATTTGTGTTGAAAAACCACTTTTCGCACTTATGTTAGGGTTGAAAAACCACTTTTCGCACTTGTGTTAGTGTTGAAAAACCACTTTTCGCACTTGTGTTGGTGCAGGAAACCACTTTTGCACTTGTATTAGTGTGGAAAAACCACTTTTCGCACTTGTGTTAGTGTTGAAAAACCACTTTTCGCACTTGCGTTAGTGTTGAAAAACCACTTTTCGCACTTGTGGTGGTGCAGGAAACCACTTTTGCACTTGTATTAGTGTGGAAAAACCACTTTTTGCACTTGTGATAGTGTTGAAAACCCACATTTCGCACTTATGTTAGTGTTGAAAAACCACTTTTCGCACTTGTGTTGGTGCAGGAAACCACTTTTACACTTGTATTGGTGTGGAAAAACCACTTTTCGCACTTGTGTTAGTGTTTTAAAACCACTTTTCGCACTTGTGTTAGTGTTGAAATACCACTTTTCGCACTTGTGTTAGTGTTGAAAAACCACTTTTCGCACTTGTGTTGGTGCAGGAAACCACTTTTGCACTTGCATTAGTGTGGAAAAAACACTTTTCACACTTGTGTTAGTGTTGAAAAACAACTTTTCACACTTGTGTTAGTGTTGAAAAACCACTTTTCGCACTTGTGTTGGTGTAGGAAACCACTTTTGCACTTGTATTAGTGTGGAAAAAACACTTTTTGCACTTGTGATAGTGTTGAAAAACCACTTTTCGCACTTGTGTTAGTGTTTTAAAACCACTTTTCGCACTTGTATTGGTGTGGAAAAAACACTTTTTGCACTTGTGATAGTGTTGAAAAACCACTTTTCGCACTTGTGTTATTGTTGAAAAACCACTTTTCGCACTTGTGTTGGTGCAGGAAACCACTTTTGCACTTGTATTTGTGTTGAAAAACCACTTTTCGCACTTATGTTAGGGTTGAAAAACCACTTTTCGCACTTGTGTTAGTGTTGAAAAACCACTTTTCGCACTTGTGTTGGTGCAGGAAACCACTTTTGCACTTGTATTAGTGTGGAAAAAACACTTTTCGCACTTGTGGTAGTGTTGAAAAACCACTTTTCGCACTTGTGTTAGTGTTGAAATACCACTTTTTGCACTTGTGTTAGTGTTGAAAAACCACTTTTCGCACTTGTGTTGGTGCAGGAAACCACTTTTGCACTTGTATTAGTGTGGAAAAACCACTTTTCGCACTTGTGTTAGTGTTGAAAAACCACTTTTCGCACTTGTGTTAGTGTTGAAAAACCACTTTTCGCACTTGTGGTGGTGCAGGAAACCACTTTTGCACTTGTATTAGTGTGGAAAACCCACTTTTTGCACTTGTGATAGTGTTGAAAACCCACATTTCACACTTATGTTAGTGTTGAAAAACCACTTTTCGCACTTGTGTTGGTGCAGGAAACCACTTTTGCACTTGTATTGGTGTGGAAAAACCACTTTTCGCACTTGTGTTAGTGTTTTAAAACCACTTTTCGCACTTGTGTTAGTGTTGAAATACCACTTTTCGCACTTGTGTTAGTGTTGAAAAACCACTTTTCGCACTTGTGTTGGTGCAGGAAACCACTTTTGCACTTGTATTAGTGTGGAAAAAACACTTTTCACACTTGTGTTAGTGTTGAAAAACCACTTTTCACACTTGTGTTAGTGTTGAAAAACCACTTTTCGCACTTGTGTTGGTGTAGGAAACCACTTTTGCACTTGTATTAGTGTGGAAAAAACACTTTTTGCACTTGTGATAGTGTTGAAAAACCACTTTTCGCACTTGTGTTAGTGTTTTAAAACCACTTTTCGCACTTGTGTTAGTGTTGAAAAACCACTTTTCGCACTTGTGTTGGTGCAGGAAACCACTTTTGCACTTGTATTAGTGTGGAAAAAACACTTTTCACACTTGTGTTAGTGTTGAAAAACCACTTTTCACACTTGTGTTAGTGTTGAAAAACCACTTTTCGCACTTGTGTTGGTGTAGGAAACCACTTTTGCACTTGTATTAGTGTGGAAAAAACACTTTTTGCACTTGTGATAGTGTTGAAAAACCACTTTTCGCACTTGTGTTAGTGTTGAAAAACCACTTTTCGCACTTGTGTTGGTGCAGGAAACCACTTTTGCACTTGTATTTGTGTTGAAAAACCACTTTTCGCACTTATGTTAGTGTTGAAAAACCACTTTTCGCACTTGTGTTGGTGCAGGAAACCACTTTTGCACTTGTATTAGTGTGGAAAAACTACTTTTCGCACTTGTGTTAGTGTTGAAAAACCACTTTTCGCACTTGTGTTAGTGTTGAAATACCACTTTTCGCACTTGTGTTAGTGTTGAAAAACCACTTTTCGCACTTGTGTTGGTGCAGGAAACCACTTTTGCACTTGTATTAGTGTGGAAAAAACACTTTTCGCACTTGTGTTAGTGTTGAAAAACCACTTTTCGCACTTGTCTTAGTGTTGAAAGACCACTTTTCGCACTTGTGTTGGTGCAGGAAACCACTTTTGCACTTTTATTAGTGTGGAAAAAACACTTTTTGCACTTGTGATAGTGTTGAAAAACCACTTTTCGCACTTGTGTTGGTGCAGGAAACCACTTTTGCACTTGTATTAGTGTGGAAAAACCACTTTTCGCACTTGTGTTAGTGTTGAAAAACCACTTTTCGCACTTGTGTTAGTGTTGAAAAACCACTTTTCGCACTTGTGTTGGTGCAGGAAACCACTTTTGCACTTGTATTAGTGTGGCAAAAACACTTTTTGACCTTGTGATAGTGTTCAAAAACCACTTTTCGCACTTGTGTTAGTGTTGAAAAACCACTTTTCGCACTTGTGTTGTTGGAGTAAACCACTTTTGCACTTGTATTAGTGTGGAAAAACCACTTTTCGCACTTGTGTTAGTGTTGAAAAACCACTTTTCGCACTTGTGTTAGTGTTGAAATACCACTTTTCGCACGTGTGTTGGTGCAGGAAACCACTTTTGCACTTGTATGAGTGTGGAAAAAACACTTTTTGCACTTGTGATAGTGTTGAAAAACCACTTTTCGCACTTGTGTTAGTGTTGAAAAACCACTTTTCGCACTTGTGTTGGTGCAGGAAACCACTTTTGCACTTGTATTAGTGTGGAAAAAACACTCTTTGCACTTGTGATAGTGTTGAAAAACTACTTTTCGCACTTGTGTTAGTGTTGAAAAACCACTTTTCGCACTTTTGTTGGTGCAGGAAACCACTTTTGCACTTGTATTAGTGTGGAAAAACCACTTTTTGCACTTGTGATAGTGTTTAAAACCCACTTTTCGCACTTGTGTTAGTGTTGAAATACCACTTTTTGCACTTGTGTTAGTGTTGAAAAACCACTTTTCGCACTTGTGTTGGTGCAGGAAACCACTTTTGCACTTGTATTAGTGTGGAAAAAATACTTTTCGCACTTGTGTTAGTGTTGAAAAACCACTTTTCGCACTTGTGTTAGTGTTGAAAAACCACTTTTCGCACTTGTGTTGGTGCAGGAAACCACTTTTGCACTTGTATTAGTGTGGAAAAACCACTTTTCGCACTTGTGTTAGTGTTGAAAAACCACTTTTCGCACTTGTGTTAGTGTTGAAAAACCACTTTTCGCACTTGTGTTGGTGCAGGAAACCACTTTTGCACTTGTATTAGTGTGGAAAAAACACTTTTTGCACTTGTGATAGTGTTGAAAAACCACTTTTCGCACTTGTGTTAGTGTTGAAAAACCACTTTTCGCACTTGTGTTGGTGCAGGAAACCACTTTTGCACTTGTATTAGTGTGGAAAAACCACTTTTTGCACTTGTGATAGTGTTGAAAAACCACTTTTCGCACTTGTGTTAGTGTTGAAAAACCACTTATCGCACTTGTGTTGGTGCAGGAAACCACTTTTGCACTTGTATCTGTGTGGAAAAACCACTTTTTGCACTTGTGATAGTGTTGAAAAACCACTTTTCGCACTTGTGTTGGTGCAGGAAACCACTTTTGCACTTGTATTAGTGTGGAAAAACCACTTTTCGCACTTGTGTTAATGTTGAAAAACCACTTTTCGCACTTGTGTTAGTGTTGAAATACCACTTTTCGCACTTGTGTTAGTGTTGAAAAACCACTTTTCGCACTTGTGTTGGTGCAGGAAACCACTTTGCACTTGTATTAGTGTGGAAAAAACACTTTTCGCACTTGTGTTAGTGTTGAAAAACCACGTTTCACACTTGTCTTAGTGTTGAAAGACCACTTTTCGCACTTGTGTTGGTGCAGGAAACCACTTTTGCACTTGTATTAGTGTGGAAAAAACACTTTTCGCACTTGTGTTAGTGTTGAAAAACCACTTTTCGCACTTGTGTTAGTGTTGAAAAACCACTTTTCGCACTTGTGTTAGTGTTGAAAAGCACTTTTCGCACTTGTGTTGGTGCAGGAAACCACTTTTGCACTTGTATTAGTGTGGAAAAAACACTTTTCGCACTTGTGTTAGTGTTGAAAAACCACATTTCGCACTTGTGTTAGTGTTGAAAAACCACTTTTCGCACTTGTGTTGGTGCAGGAAACCACTTTTGCACTTGTATTAGTGTGGAAAAAACACTTTTCGCACTTGCGTTAGTGTTGAAAAACCACTTTTCGCACTTGTGTTAGTGTTGAAAAACCACTTTTCGCACTTGTGGTGGTGCAGGAAACCACTTTTGCACTTGTATTAGTGTGGAAAAACCACTTTTTGCACTTGTGATAGTGTTGAAAACCCACATTTCGCACTTATGTTAGTGTTGAAAAACCACTTTTCGCACTTGTGTTGGTGCAGGAAACCACTTTTGCACTTGTATTGGTGTGGAAAAACCACTTTTCGCACTTGTGTTAGTGTTTTAAAACCACTTTTCGCACTTGTGTTAGTGTTGAAATACCACTTTTCGCACTTGTGTTAGTGTTGAAAAACCACTTTTCGCACTTGTGTTGGTGCAGGAAACCACTTTTGCACTTGTATTAGTGTGGAAAAAACACTTTTCACACTTGTGTTAGTGTTGAAAAACCACTTTTCACACTTGTGTTAGTGTTGAAAAACCACTTTTCGCACTTGGGTTGGTGTAGGAAACCACTTTTGCACTTGTATTAGTGTGGAAAAAACACTTTTTGCACTTGTGATAGTGTTGAAAATCCACTTTTCGCACTTGTGTTAGTGTTTTAAAACCACTTTTCGCACTTGTGTTAGTGTTGAAAAACCACTTTTCGCACTTGTGTTGGTGCAGGAAACCACTTTTGCACTTGTATTAGTGTGGAAAAAACACTTTTCACACTTGTGTTAGTGTTGAAAAACCACTTTTCACACTTGTGTTAGTGTTGAAAAACCACTTTTCGCACTTATGTTAGTGTTGAAAAACCACTTTTCGCACTTTTGTTGGTGCAGGAAACCACTTTTGCACTTGTATTAGTGTGGAAAAACCACTTTTTGCACTTGTGATAGTGTTGAAAACCCACTTTTCGCACTTGTGTTAGTGTTGAAATACCACTTTTTGCACTTGTGTTAGTGTTGAAAAACCACTTTTCGCACTTGTGTTGGTGCAGGAAACCACTTTTGCACTTGTATTAGTGTGGAAAAAATACTTTTCGCACGTGTGTTAGTGTTGAAAAACCACTTTTCGCACTTGTGTTAGTGTTGAAAAACCACTTTTCGCACTTGTGTTGGTGCAGGAAACCACTTTTGCACTTGTATTAGTGTGGAAAAACCACTTTTCGCACTTGTGTTAGTGTTGAAAAACCACTTTTCGCACTTGTGTTAGTGTTGAAAAACCACTTTTCGCACTTGTGTTGGTGCAGGAAACCACTTTTGCACTTGTATTAGTGTGGAAAAAACACTTTTTGCACTTGTGATAGTGTTGAAAAACCACTTTTCGCACTTGTGTTAGTGTTGAAAAACCACTTTTCGCACTTGTGTTGGTGCAGGAAACCACTTTTGCACTTGTATTAGTGTGGAAAAACCACTTTTTGCACTTGTGATAGTGTTGAAAACCCACTTTTCGCACTTATGTTAGTGTTGAAAAACCACTTTTCGCACTTGTGTTGGTGCAGGAAACCACTTTTGCACTTGTATTAGTGTGGAAAAACCACTTTTCGCTCTTGTGTTAGTGTTAAAAAACCACTTTTCGCACTTGTGTTCGTGTTGAAAAACCACTTTTCGCACTTGTGTTGGTGCAGGAAACCACTTTTGCACTTGTATTGGTGTGGAAAAACCACTTTCGCACTTGTGTTAGTGTTTTAAAACCACTTTTCGCACTTGTGTTAGTGTTGAAAAACCACTTTTCGCACTTGTGTTAGTGTTGAAAAACCACTTTTCGCACTTGTGTTAGTGTTGAAAAACCACTTTTCGCACTTGTGTTGGTGCAGGAAACCACTTTTGCACTTGTATTAGTGTGGAAAAAACACTTTTTGCACTTGTGATAGTGTTGAAAAACCACTTTTCGCACTTGTGTTAGTGTTGAAAAACCACTTTTCGCACTTGTGTTGGTGCAGGAAACCACTTTTGCACTTGTATTAGTGTGGAAAAAACCACTTTTCGCACTTGTGTTAATGTTGAAAAACCACTTTTCGCACTTGTGTTAGTGTTGAAATACCACTTTTCGCACTTGTGTTAGTGTTGAAAAACCACTTTTCGCACTTGTGTTGGTGCAGGAAACCACTTTTGCACTTGTATTAGTGTGGAAAAAACACTTTTCGCACTTGTGTTAGTGTTGAAAAACCACTTTTCACACTTGTCTTAGTGTTGAAAGACCACTTTTCGCACTTGTGTTGGTGCAGGAAACCACTTTTGCACTTGTATTAGTGTGGAAAAAACACTTTTCGCACTTGTGTTAGTGTTGAAAAACCACTTTTCGCACTTGTGTTAGTGTTGAAAAACCACTTTTCGCACTTGTGTTAGTGTTGAAAAGCACTTTTCGCACTTGTGTTTGTGCAGGAAACCACTGTTGCACTTGTATTAGTGTGGAAAAAACACTTTTCGCACTTGTGTTAGTGTTGAAAAACCACATTTCGCACTTGTGTTAGTGTTGAAAAACCACTTTTCGCACTTGTGTTGGTGCAGGAAACCACTTTTGCACTTGTATTAGTGTGGAAAAAACACTTCGCACTTGTGTCAATGTTGATAAACCACTTTTCGCACTTGTGTTTGTGTTGAAAAACGACTTTTCGCCCTTGTGTTGGTGAAAGAAACCACTTTTGCACTTGTATTAGTGTGGAAAAACCACTTTTCGCACTTGTGTTAGTGTTGAAAAACCACTTTTCGCACTTGTGTTAGTGTTGAAAAACCACTTTTCGCACTTGTGTTAGTGTTGAAAAACCACTTTTCGCACTTGTGTTGGTGCAGGAAACCACTTTTGCACTTGTATTAGTGTGGAAAAAACACTTTTCGCACTTGTGTTAGTGTTGAAAAACCACTTTTTGCACTTGTGTTAATGTTGAAAAACCACTTTTCGCACTTGTGTTGGTGCAGGAAACCACTTTTGCACTTGTATTAGTGTGGAAAAAACACTTTTCGCACTTGTGTTAGTGTTGAAAAACCACTTTTCGCACTTGTGTTAGTGTTGAAATACCACTTTTTGCACTTGTGTTAGTGTTGAAAAACCACTTTTCGCACTTGTATTGGTTCAGGAAACCACTTTTGCACTTGTATTAGTGTGGAAAAAACCACTTTTCGCACTTGTGTTAGTGTTGAAATACCACTTTTCGCACTTGTCATAGTGTTGAAAAACCGCTTTTCGCACTTGTGTTAGTGTTGAAAAACCACTTTTCGCACTTGTGTTGGTGCAGGAAACCACTTTTGCACTTGTATTAGTGTGGAAAAACCACTTTTCGCAATTGTGTTAGTGTTGAAAAACCACTTTTCGCACTTGTGTTAGTGTTGAAAAACCACTTTTCGCACTTGTGTTGGTGAAGGAAACCACTTTTCGCACTTGTGTTGGTGAAGGAAACCACTTTTGCACTTGTATTAGTGTGGAAAAACCACTTTTCGCACTTGTGTTAGTGTTGAAATACCACTTTTCGCACTTGTCATAGTGTTGAAAAACCACTTTTCGCACTTGTGTTAGTGTTGAAAAACCACTTTTCGCACTTGTGTTGGTGCAGGAAACCACTTTTGCACTTGTATTAGTGTGGCAAAAACACTTTTTGACCTTGTGATAGTGTTGAAAAACCACTTTTCGCACTTGTGTTAGTGTTGAAAAACCACTTTTCGCACTTGTGTTGATGGAGGAAACCACTTTTGCACTTGTATTAGTGTGGAAAAACCACTTTTCGCACTTGTGTTAGTGTTGAAAAACCACTTTTCGCACTTGTGTTAGTGTTGAAATACCACTTTTCGCACGTGTGTTGGTGCACGAAACCACTTTTGCACTTGTATGAGTGTGGAAAAACCACTTTTTGCACTTGTGATAGTGTTGAAAACCCACTTTTCGCACTTGTGTTAGTGTTGAAATACCACTTTTTGCACTTGTGTTAGTGTTGAAAAACCACTTTTTGCACTTGTGTTGGTGCAGGAAACCACTTTTGCACTTGTATTAGTGTGGAAAAAATACTTTTCGCACTTGTGTTAGTGTTGAAAAACCACTTTTCGCACTTGTGTTAGTGTTGAAAAACCACTTTTCGCACTTGTGTTGGTGCAGGAAACCACTTTTGCACTTGTATTAGTGTGGAAAAACCACTTTTTGCACTGTGTTAGTGTTGAAAAACCACTTTTCGCACTTGTGTTAGTGTTGAAAAACCACTTTTCGCACTTGTGTTGGTGCAGGAAACCACTTTTGCACTTGTATTAGTGTGGAAAAAACACTTTTTGCACTTGTGATAGTGTTGAAAAACCACTTTTCGCACTTGTGTTAGCTGTTGAAAAAACCACTTTTCGCACTTGTGTTGGTGCAGGAAACCACTTTTGCACTTGTATTAGTGTGGAAAAACCACTTTTTGCACTTGCGATAGTATTGAAAACCCACTTTTCGCACTTATGTTAGTGTTGAAAAACCACTTTTCGCACTTGTGTTGGTGTTAGAAAAACCACTTTTCGCACTTGTGTTAGTGTTGAAAAACCACTTTTCGCACTTGTGTTGGTGCAGGAAACCACTTTTGCACTTGTATTAGTGTGGAAAAACACTTTTCGCACTTGTGTTAGTGTTAAAAAACCACTTTTCGCACTTGTGTTAGTGTTGAAAAACCACTTTTCGCACTTGTGTTGGTGCAGGAAACCACTTTTGCACTTGTATTGGTGTGGAAAAACCACTTTTCGCACTTGTGTTAGTGTTGAAAAACCACTTTTCGCACTTGTGTTAGTGTTGAAAAACCACTTTTCGCACTTGTGTTGGTGCAGGAAACCACTTTTGCACTTGTATTAGTGTGGAAAAAACACTTTTTGCACTTGTGATAGTGTTGAAAAACCACTTTCGCACTTGTGTTAGTGTTGAAAAACCACTTTCGCACTTGTGTTGGTGCAGGAAACCATTTTTGCGACTTGTATCTGTGTGGAAAAACCACTTTTTGCACTTGTGATAGTGTTGAAAAACCACTTTTCGCACTTGTGTTAGTGTGAAAAACCACTTTTCGCACTTGTGTTGGTGCAGGAAACCACTTTTGCACTTGTATTAGTGTGGAAAAACCACTTTTCGCACTTGTGTTAATGTTGAAAAACCACTTTTCGCACTTGTGTTAGTGTTGAAATACCACTTTTCGCACTTGTGTTGGTGCAGGAAACCACTTTTGCACTTGTATTAGTGTGGCAAAAACACTTTTTGACCTTGTGATAGTGTTGAAAAACCACTTTTTGCACTTGTGATAGTGTTGAAAAACCACTTTTCGCACTTGTGTTAGTGTTGAAAAACCACTTTTCGCACTTGTGTTGGTGCAGGAAACCACTTTGCACTTGTATTAGTGTGGAAAAACCACTTTTCGCACTTGTCATAGTGTTGAAAAACCGCTTTTCGCACTTGTGTTAGTGTGAAAAACCACTTTTCGCACTTGTGTTGGTGCAGGAAACCACTTTTGCACTTGTATTAGTGTGGCAAAAACACTTTTTGACCTTGTGATAGTGTTGAAAAACCACTTTTCGCACTTGTGTTAGTGTTGAAAAACCACTTTTCGCACTTGTGTTGATGGAGGAAACCACTTTTGCACTTGTATTAGTGTGGAAAAACCACTTTTCGCACTTGTGTTAGTGTTGAAAAACCACTTTTCGCACTTGTGTTAGTGTTGAAATACCACTTTTCGCACGTGTGTTGGTGCACGAAACCACTTTTGCACTTGTATGAGTGTGGAAAAACCACTTTTTGCACTTGTGATAGTGTTGAAAACCCACTTTTCGCACTTGTGTTGGTGTTGAAATACCACTTTTTGCACATGTGTTAGTGTTGAAAAACCACTTTTTGCACTTGTGTTGGTGCAGGAAACCACTTTTGCACTTGTATTAGTGTGGAAAAAATACTTTTCGCACTTGTGTTAGTGTTGAAAAACCACTTTTCGCACTTGTGTTAGTGTTGAAAAACACTTTTCGCACTTGTGTTGGTGCAGGAAACACTTTTGCACTTGTATTAGTGTGGAAAAACCACTTTTTTGCACTTGTGTTAGTGTTGAAAAACCACTTTTCGCACTTGTGTTAGTGTTGAAAAACCACTTTTCGCACTTGTGTTGGTGCAGGAAACCACTTTTGCACTTGTATTAGTGTGGAAAAAACACTTTTTGCACTTGTGATAGTGTTGAAAAACCACTTTTCGCACTTGTGTTAGTGTTGAAAAACCACTTTTCGCACTTGTGTTGGTGCAGGAAACCACTTTTGCACTTGTATTAGTGTGGAAAAACCACTTTTTGCACTTGCGATAGTATTGAAAACCCACTTTTTCGCACTTATGTTAGTGTTGAAAAACCACTTTTCGCACTTGTGTTGGTGTTAGAAAACCACTTTTCGCACTTGTGTTAGTGTTGAAAAACCACTTTTCGCACTTGTGTTGGTGCAGGAAACCACTTTTGCACTTGTATTAGTGTGGAAAAACCACTTTTCGCACTTGTGTTAGTGTTAAAAAACCACTTTTCGCACTTGTGTTAGTGTTGAAAAACCACTTTTCGCACTTGTGTTGGTGCAGGAAACCACTTTTGCACTTGTATTGGTGTGGAAAAACCACTTTTCGCACTTGTGTTAGTGTTGAAAAACCACTTTTCGCACTTATGTTAGTGTTGAAAAACCACTTTTCGCACTTGTGTTGGTGCAGGAAACCACTTTTGCACTTGTATTAGTGTGGAAAAAACACTTTTTGCACTTGTGATAGTGTTGAAAAACCACTTTTCGCACTTGTGTTAGTGTTGAAAAACCACTTTTCGCACTTGTGTTGGTGCAGGAAACCATTTTTGCACTTGTATCTGTGTGGAAAAACCACTTTTTGCACTTGTGATAGTGTTGAAAAACCACTTTTCGCACTTGTGTTAGTGTTGAAAAACCACTTTTCGCACTTGTGTTGGTGCAGGAAACCACTTTTGCACTTGTATTAGTGTGGAAAAACCACTTTTCGCACTTGTGTTAATGTTGAAAAACCACTTTTCGCACTTGTGTTAGTGTTGAAATACCACTTTTCGCACTTGTGTTAGTGTTGAAAAACCACTTTTCGCACTTGTGTTGGTGCAGGAAACCACTTTTGCACTTGTATTAGTGTGGAAAAAACACTTTTCGCACTTGTGTTAGTGTTGAAAAACCACTTTTCACACTTGTCCTAGTGTTGAAAGACCACTTTTCGCACTTGTGTTGGTGCAGGAAACCACTTTTGCACTTGTATTAGTGTGGAAAAAACACTTTTCGCACTTGTGTTAGTGTTGAAAAACCACTTTTCGCACTTGTGTTAGTGTTGAAAAACCACTTTTCGCACTTGTGTTAGTGTTGAAAAGCACTTTTCGCACTTGTGTTGGTGCAGGAAACCACTTTTGCACTTGTATTAGTGTGGAAAAAACACTTTTCGCACTTGTGTTAGTGTTGAAAAACCACATTTCGCACTTGTGTTAGTGTTGAAAAACCACTTTTCGCACTTGTGTTGGTGCAGGAAACCACTTTTGCACTTGTATTAGTGTGGAAAAAACACTTTTCGCACTTGTGTCAATGTTGATAAACCACTTTTCGCACTTGTGTTTGGGTTGAAAAACGACTTTTCGCGCTTGCGTTGGTGAAGGAAACCACTTTTGCACTTGTATTAGTGTGGAAAAACCACTTTTCGCACTTGTGTTAGTGTTGAAAAACCACTTTTCGCACTTGTGTTAGTGTTGAAAAACCACTTTTCGCACTTGTGTTAGTGTTGAAAAACCACTTTTCGCACTTGTGTTGGTGCAGGAAACCACTTTTGCACTTGTATTAGTGTGGAAAAAATACTTTTCGCACTTGTGTTAGTGTTGAAAAACCACTTTTCGCACTTGTGTTAGTGTTGAAAAACCACTTTTCGCACTTGTGTTGGTGCAGGAAACCACTTTTGCACTTGTATTAGTGTGGAAAAAACACTTTTCGCACTTGTGTTAGTGTTGAAAAACCACTTTTCGCACTTGTGTTAGTGTTGAAATACCACTTTTTGCACTTGTGTTAGTGTTGAAAAACCACTTTTCGCACTTGTATTGGTGCAGGAAACCACTTTTGCACTTGTATTAGTGTGGAAAAAACCACTTTTCGCACTTGTGTTAGTGTTGAAATACCACTTTTCGCACTTGTCATAGTGTTGAAAAACCACTTTTCGCACTTGTGTTAGTGTTGAAAAACCACTTTTCGCACTTGTGTTGGTGCAGGAAACCACTTTTGCACTTGTATTAGTGTGGAAAAACCACTTTTCGCACTTGTGTTAGTGTTGAAAAACCACTTTTCGCACTTGTGTTAGTGTTGAAAAACCACTTTTCGCACTTGTGTTGGTGAAGGAAACCACTTTTGCACTTGTATTAGTGTGGAAAAACCACTTTTCGCACTTGTGTTAGTGTTGAAAAACCACTTTTCGCACTTGTGTTAGTGTTGAAATACCACTTTTCGCACGTGTGTTGGTGCAGGAAACCACTTTTGCACTTGTATGAGTGTGGAAAAAACACTTTTTGCACTTGTGATAGTGTTGAAAAACTACTTTTCGCACTTGTGTTAGTGTTGAAAAACCACTTTTCGCACTTTTCTTGGTGCAGGAAACCACTTTTGCACTTGTATTAGTGTGGAAAAACCACTTTTTGCACTTGTGATAGTGTTGAAAACCCACTTTTCGCACTTGTGTTAGTGTTGAAATACCACTTTTTGCACTTGTGTTAGTGTTGAAAAACCACTTTTCGCACTTGTGTTGGTGCAGGAAACCACTTTTGCACTTGTATTAGTGTGGAAAAAAAACTTTTCGCACTTGTGTTAGTGTTGAAAAACCACTTTTCGCACTTGTGTTAGTGTTGAAAAACCACTTTTCGCACTTGTGTTGGTGCAGGAAACCACTTTTGCACTTGTATTAGTGTGGAAAAACCACTTTTTGCACTTGTGTTAGTGTTGAAAAACCACTTTTCGCACTTGTGTTAGTGCTGAAAAACCACTTTTCGCACTTGTGTTGGTGCAGGAAACCACTTTTGCACTTGTATTAGTGTGGAAAAAACACTTTTTGCACTTGTGATAGTGTTGAAAAACCACTTTTCGCACTTGTGTTAGTGTTGAAAAACCACTTTTCGCACTTGTGTTGGTGCAGGAAACCACTTTTGCACTTGTATTAGTGTGGAAAAACCACTTTTTGCACTTGTGATAGTGTTGAAAACCCACTTTTCGCACTTGTGTTAGTGTTGAAATACCACTTTTCGCACGTGTGTTGGTGCACGAAACCACTTTTGCACTTGTATGAGTGTGGAAAAACCACTTTTTGCACTTGTGATAGTGTTGAAAAACCACTTTTCGCACTTGTGTTAGTGTTGAAATACCACTTTTTGCACTTGTGTTAGTGTTGAAAAACCACTTTTTGCACTTGTGTTGGTGCAGGAAACCACTTTTGCACTTGTATTAGTGTGGAAAAAATACTTTTCGCACTTGTGTTAGTGTTGAAAAACCACTTTTCGCACTTGTGTTAGTGTTGAAAAACCACTTTTCGCACTTGTGTTGGTGCAGGAAACCACTTTTGCACTTGTATTAGTGTGGAAAAACCACTTTTTGCACTTGTGTTAGTGTTGAAAAACCACTTTTCGCACTTGTGTTAGTGTTGAAAAACCACTTTTCGCACTTGTGTTGGTGCAGGAAACCACTTTTGCACTTGTATTAGTGTGGAAAAAACACTTTTTGCACTTGTGATAGTGTTGAAAAACCACTTTTCGCACTTGTGTTAGTGTTGAAAAACCACTTTTCGCACTTGTGTTGGTGCAGGAAACCACTTTTGCACTTGTATTAGTGTGGAAAAACCACTTTTTGCACTTGCGATAGTATTGAAAACCCACTTTTCGCACTTATGTTAGTGTTGAAAAACCACTTTTCGCACTTGTGTTGGTGTTAGAAAACCACTTTTCGCACTTGTGTTAGTGTTGAAAAACCACTTTTCGCACTTGTGTTGGTGCAGGAAACCACTTTTGCACTTGTATTAGTGTGGAAAAACCACTTTTCGCACTTGTGTTAGTGTTAAAAAACCACTTTTCGCACTTGTGTTAGTGTTGAAAAACCACTTTTCGCACTTGTGTTGGTGCAGGAAACCACTTTTGCACTTGTATTGGTGTGGAAAAACCACTTTTCGCACTTGTGTTAGTGTTGAAAAACCACTTTTCGCACTTGTGTTAGTGTTGAAAAACCACTTTTCGCACTTGTGTTGGTGCAGGAAACCACTTTTGCACTTGTATTAGTGTGGAAAAAACACTTTTTGCACTTGTGATAGTGTTGAAAAACCACTTTTCGCACTTGTGTTAGTGTTGAAAAACCACTTTTCGCACTTGTGTTGGTGCAGGAAACCATTTTTGCACTTGTATCTGTGTGGAAAAACCACTTTTTGCACTTGTGATAGTGTTGAAAAACCACTTTTCGCACTTGTGTTAGTGTTGAAAAACCACTTTTCGCACTTGTGTTGGTGCAGGAAACCACTTTTGCACTTGTATTAGTGTGGAAAAACCACTTTTCGCACTTGTGTTAATGTTGAAAAACCACTTTTCGCACTTGTGTTAGTGTTGAAATACCACTTTTCGCACTTGTGTTGGTGCAGGAAACCACTTTTGCACTTGTATTAGTGTGGCAAAAACACTTTTTGACCTTGTGATAGTGTTGAAAAACCACTTTTTGCACTTGTGATAGTGTTGAAAAACCACTTTTCGCACTTGTGTTAGTGTTGAAAAACCACTTTTCGCACTTGTGTTGGTGCAGGAAACCACTTTTGCACTTGTATTAGTGTGGAAAAACCACTTTTCGCACTTGTCATAGTGTTGAAAAACCGCTTTTCGCACTTGTGTTAGTGTTGAAAAACCACTTTTCGCACTTGTGTTGGTGCAGGAAACCACTTTTGCACTTGTATTAGTGTGGCAAAAACACTTTTTGACCTTGTGATAGTGTTGAAAAACCACTTTTCGCACTTGTGTTAGTGTTGAAAAACCACTTTTCGCACTTGTGTTGATGGAGGAAACCACTTTTGCACTTGTATTAGTGTGGAAAAACCACTTTTCGCACTTGTGTTAGTGTTGAAAAACCACTTTTCGCACTTGTGTTAGTGTTGAAATACCACTTTTCGCACGTGTGTTGGTGCACGAAACCACTTTTGCACTTGTATGAGTGTGGAAAAACCACTTTTTGCACTTGTGATAGTGTTGAAAACCCACTTTTCGCACTTGTGTTGGTGTTGAAATACCACTTTTTGCACTTGTGTTAGTGTTGAAAAACCACTTTTTGCACTTGTGTTGGTGCAGGAAACCACTTTTGCACTTGTATTAGTGTGGAAAAAATACTTTTCGCACTTGTGTTAGTGTTGAAAAACCACTTTTCGCACTTGTGTTAGTGTTGAAAAACCACTTTTCGCACTTGTGTTGGTGCAGGAAACCACTTTTGCACTTGTATTAGTGTGGAAAAACCACTTTTTGCACTTGTGTTAGTGTTGAAAAACCACTTTTCGCACTTGTGTTAGTGTTGAAAAACCACTTTTCGCACTTGTGTTGGTGCAGGAAACCACTTTTGCACTTGTATTAGTGTGGAAAAAACACTTTTTGCACTTGTGATAGTGTTGAAAAACCACTTTTCGCACTTGTGTTAGTGTTGAAAAACCACTTTTCGCACTTGTGTTGGTGCAGGAAACCACTTTTGCACTTGTATTAGTGTGGAAAAACCACTTTTTGCACTTGCGATAGTATTGAAAACCCACTTTTCGCACTTATGTTAGTGTTGAAAAACCACTTTTCGCACTTGTGTTGGTGTTAGAAAACCACTTTTCGCACTTGTGTTAGTGTTGAAAAACCACTTTTCGCACTTGTGTTGGTGCAGGAAACCACTTTTGCACTTGTATTAGTGTGGAAAAACCACTTTTCGCACTTGTGTTAGTGTTAAAAAACCACTTTTCGCACTTGTGTTAGTGTTGAAAAACCACTTTTCGCACTTGTGTTGGTGCAGGAAACCACTTTTGCACTTGTATTGGTGTGGAAAAACCACTTTTCGCACTTGTGTTAGTGTTGAAAAACCACTTTTCGCACTTATGTTAGTGTTGAAAAACCACTTTTCGCACTTGTGTTGGTGCAGGAAACCACTTTTGCACTTGTATTAGTGTGGAAAAAACACTTTTTGCACTTGTGATAGTGTTGAAAAACCACTTTTCGCACTTGTGTTAGTGTTGAAAAACCACTTTTCGCACTTGTGTTGGTGCAGGAAACCATTTTTGCACTTGTATCTGTGTGGAAAAACCACTTTTTGCACTTGTGATAGTGTTGAAAAACCACTTTTCGCACTTGTGTTAGTGTTGAAAAACCACTTTTCGCACTTGTGTTGGTGCAGGAAACCACTTTTGCACTTGTATTAGTGTGGAAAAACCACTTTTCGCACTTGTGTTAATGTTGAAAAACCACTTTTCGCACTTGTGTTAGTGTTGAAATACCACTTTTCGCACTTGTGTTAGTGTTGAAAAACCACTTTTCGCACTTGTGTTGGTGCAGGAAACCACTTTTGCACTTGTATTAGTGTGGAAAAAACACTTTTCGCACTTGTGTTAGTGTTGAAAAACCACTTTTCACACTTGTCCTAGTGTTGAAAGACCACTTTTCGCACTTGTGTTGGTGCAGGAAACCACTTTTGCACTTGTATTAGTGTGGAAAAAACACTTTTCGCACTTGTGTTAGTGTTGAAAAACCACTTTTCGCACTTGTGTTAGTGTTGAAAAACCACTTTTCGCACTTGTGTTAGTGTTGAAAAGCACTTTTCGCACTTGTGTTGGTGCAGGAAACCACTTTTGCACTTGTATTAGTGTGGAAAAAACACTTTTCGCACTTGTGTTAGTGTTGAAAAACCACATTTCGCACTTGTGTTAGTGTTGAAAAACCACTTTTCGCACTTGTGTTGGTGCAGGAAACCACTTTTGCACTTGTATTAGTGTGGAAAAAACACTTTTCGCACTTGTGTCAATGTTGATAAACCACTTTTCGCACTTGTGTTTGGGTTGAAAAACGACTTTTCGCGCTTGCGTTGGTGAAGGAAACCACTTTTGCACTTGTATTAGTGTGGAAAAACCACTTTTCGCACTTGTGTTAGTGTTGAAAAACCACTTTTCGCACTTGTGTTAGTGTTGAAAAACCACTTTTCGCACTTGTGTTAGTGTTGAAAAACCACTTTTCGCACTTGTGTTGGTGCAGGAAACCACTTTTGCACTTGTATTAGTGTGGAAAAAATACTTTTCGCACTTGTGTTAGTGTTGAAAAACCACTTTTCGCACTTGTGTTAGTGTTGAAAAACCACTTTTCGCACTTGTGTTGGTGCAGGAAACCACTTTTGCACTTGTATTAGTGTGGAAAAAACACTTTTCGCACTTGTGTTAGTGTTGAAAAACCACTTTTCGCACTTGTGTTAGTGTTGAAATACCACTTTTTGCACTTGTGTTAGTGTTGAAAAACCACTTTTCGCACTTGTATTGGTGCAGGAAACCACTTTTGCACTTGTATTAGTGTGGAAAAAACCACTTTTCGCACTTGTGTTAGTGTTGAAATGCCACTTTTCGCACTTGTCATAGTGTTGAAAAACCACTTTTCGCACTTGTGTTAGTGTTGAAAAACCACTTTTCGCACTTGTGTTGGTGCAGGAAACCACTTTTGCACTTGTATTAGTGTGGAAAAACCACTTTTCGCACTTGTGTTAGTGTTGAAAAACCACTTTTCGCACTTGTGTTAGTGTTGAAAAACCACTTTTCGCACTTGTGTTGGTGAAGGAAACCACTTTTGCACTTGTATTAGTGTGGAAAAACCACTTTTCGCACTTGTGTTAGTGTTGAAAAACCACTTTTCGCACTTGTGTTAGTGTTGAAATACCACTTTTCGCACGTGTGTTGGTGCAGGAAACCACTTTTGCACTTGTATGAGTGTGGAAAAAACACTTTTTGCACTTGTGATAGTGTTGAAAAACTACTTTTCGCACTTGTGTTAGTGTTGAAAAACCACTTTTCGCACTTTTCTTGGTGCAGGAAACCACTTTTGCACTTGTATTAGTGTGGAAAAACCACTTTTTGCACTTGTGATAGTGTTGAAAACCCACTTTTCGCACTTGTGTTAGTGTTGAAATACCACTTTTTGCACTTGTGTTAGTGTTGAAAAACCACTTTTCGCACTTGTGTTGGTGCAGGAAACCACTTTTGCACTTGTATTAGTGTGGAAAAAAAACTTTTCGCACTTGTGTTAGTGTTGAAAAACCACTTTTCGCACTTGTGTTAGTGTTGAAAAACCACTTTTCGCACTTGTGTTGGTGCAGGAAACCACTTTTGCACTTGTATTAGTGTGGAAAAACCACTTTTTGCACTTGTGTTAGTGTTGAAAAACCACTTTTCGCACTTGTGTTAGTGCTGAAAAACCACTTTTCGCACTTGTGTTGGTGCAGGAAACCACTTTTGCACTTGTATTAGTGTGGAAAAAACACTTTTTGCACTTGTGATAGTGTTGAAAAACCACTTTTCGCACTTGTGTTAGTGTTGAAAAACCACTTTTCGCACTTGTGTTGGTGCAGGAAACCACTTTTGCACTTGTATTAGTGTGGAAAAACCACTTTTTGCACTTGTGATAGTGTTGAAAACCCACTTTTCGCACTTATGTTAGTGTTGAAAAACCACTTTTCGCACTTGTGTTGGTGCAGGAAACCACTTTTGCACTTGTATTAGTGTGGAAAAAACACTTTTCGCACTTGTGTTAGTGTTAAAAAAACCACTTTTCGCACTTGTGTTAGTGTTGAAAAACCACTTTTCGCACTTGTGTTGGTGCAGGAAACCACTTTTGCACTTGTATTAGTGTGGAAAAAACACTTTTTGCACTTGTGATAGTGTTGAAAAACTACTTTTCGCACTTGTGTTAGTGTTGAAAAACCACTTTTCGCACTTTTGTTGGTGCAGGAAACCACTTTTGCACTTGTATTAGTGTGGAAAAACCACTTTTTGCACTTGTGATAGTGTTGAAAACCCACTTTTCGCACTTGTGTTAGTGTTGAAATACCACTTTTTGCACTTGTGTTAGTGTTGAAAAACCACTTTTCGCACTTGTGTTGGTGCAGGAAACCACTTTTGCACTTGTATTAGTGTGGAAAAAATACTTTTCGCACTTGTGTTAGTGTTGAAAAACCACTTTTCGCACTTGTGTTAGTGTTGAAAAACCACTTTTCGCACTTGTGTTGGTGCAGGAAACCACTTTTGCACTTGTATTAGTGTGGAAAAACCACTTTTTGCACTTGTGTTAGTGTTGAAAAACCACTTTTCGCACTTGCGTTAGTGTTGAAAAACCACTTTTCGCACTTGTGTTGGTGCAGGAAACCACTTTTGCACTTGTATTAGTGTGGAAAAAACACTTTTTGCACTTGTGATAGTGTTGAAAAACCACTTTTCGCACTTGTGTTAGTGTTGAAAAACCACTTTTCGCACTTGTGTTGGTGCAGGAAACCACTTTTGCACTTGTATTAGTGTGGAAAAACCACTTTTTGCACTTGTGATAGTGTTGAAAACCCACTTTTCGCACTTATGTTAGTGTTGAAGAACCACTTTTCGCACTTGTGTTGGTGAAGGAAACCACTTTTGCACTTGTATTAGTGTGGAAAAACCACTTTTCGCACTTGTGTTATTGTTAAAAAACCACTTTTCGCACTTGTGTTAGTGTTGAAAAACCACTTTTCGCACTTGTGTTGGTGCAGGAAACCACTTTTGCACTTGTATTGGTGTGGAAAAACCACTTTTCGCACTTGTGTTAGTGTTTTAAAACCACTTTTCGCACTTGTGTTAGTGTTGAAAAACCACTTTTCGCACTTGTGTTAGTGTTGAAAAACCACTTTTCGCACTTGTGTTGGTGCAGGAAACCACTTTTGCACTTGTATTAGTGTGGAAAAAACACTTTTTGCACTTGTGATAATGTTGAAAAACCACTTTTCGCACTTGTGTTAGTGTTGAAAAACCACTTTTCGCACTTGTGTTTGTGCAGGAAACCATTTTTGCACTTGTATCTGTGTGGAAAAACCACTATTTGCACTTGTGATAGTGTTGAAAAACAACTTTTCGCACTTGTGTTAGTGTTGAAAAACCACTTTTCGCACTTGTGTTGGTGCAGGAAACCACTTTTGCACTTGTATTAGTGTGGAAAAACCACTTTTCGCACTTGTGTTAATGTTGAAAAACCACTTTTCGCACTTGTGTTAGTGTTGAAATACCACTTTTCGCACTTGTGTTAGTGTTGAAAAACCACTTTTCGCACTTGTGTTGGTGCAGGAAACCACTTTTGCACTTGTATTAGTGTGGAAAAAACACTTTTCGCACTTGTGTTAGTGTTGAAAAACCACTTTTCACACTTGTCTTAGTGTTGAAAGACCACTTTTCGCACTTGTGTTGGTGCAGGAAACCACTTTTGCACTTGTATTAGTGTGGAAAAAACACTTTTCGCACTTGTGTTAGTGTTGAAAAACCACTTTTCGCACTTGTGTTAGTGTTGAAAAACCACTTTTCGCACTTGTGTTAGTGTTGAAAAGCACTTTTCGCACTTGTGTTGGTGCAGGAAACCACTTTTGCACTTGTATTAGTGTGGAAAAAACACTTTTCGCACTTGTGTTAGTGTTGAAAAACCACATTTCGCACTTGTGTTAGTGTTGAAAAACCACTTTTCGCACTTGTGTTGGTGCAGGAAACCACTTTTGCACTTGTATTAGTGTGGAAAAAACACTTTTCGCACTTGTGTCAATGTTGATAAACCACTTTTCGCACTTGTGTTTGTGTTGAAAAACGACTTTTCGCGCTTGTGTTGGTGAAGGAAACCACTTTTGCACTTGTATTAGTGTGGAAAAACCACTTTTCGCACTTGTGTTAGTGTTGAAAAACCACTTTTCGCACTTGTGTTAGTGTTGAAAAACCACTTTTCGCACTTGTGTTAGTGTTGAAAAACCACTTTTCGCACTTGTGTTGGTGCAGGAAACCACTTTTGCACTTGTATTAGTGTGGAAAAAACACTTTTCGCACTTGTGTTAGTGTTGAAAAACCACTTTTCGCACTTGTGTTAGTGTTGAAAAACCACTTTTCGCACTTGTGTTAGTGTTGAAAAGCACTTTTCGCACTTGTGTTGGTGCAGGAAACCACTTTTGCACTTGTATTAGTGTGGAAAAAACACTTTTCGCACTTGTGTTAGTGTTGAAAAACCACTTTTCGCACTTGTGTTAGTATTGAAAAACCACTTTTCGCACTTGTGTTGGTGCAGGAAACCACTTTTGCACTTGTATTAGTGTGGAAAAAACACTTTTCGCACTTGTGTTAGTGTTGAAAAACCACTTTTCGCACTTGTGTTAGTGTTGAAATACCACTTTTTGCACTTGTGTTAGTGTTGAAAAACCACTTTTCGCACTTGTATTGGTATAGGAAACCACTTTTGCACTTGTATTAGTGTGGAAAAAACCACTTTTCGCACTTGTGTTAGTGTTGAAATACCACTTTTCGCACTTGTCATAGTGTTGAAAAACCACTTTTCGCACTTGTGTTAGTGTTGAAAAACCACTTTTCGCACTTGTGTTGGTGCAGGAAACCACTTTTGCACTTGTATTAGTGTGGAAAAACCACTTTTCGCACTTGTGTTAGTGTTGAAAAACCACTTTTCGCACTTGTGTTAGTGTTGAAAAACCACTTTTCGCACTTGTGTTGGTGAAGGAAACCACTTTTGCACTTGTATTAGTGTGGAAAAACCACTTTTCGCACTTGTGTTAGTGTTGAAATACCACTTTTCGCACTTGTCATAGTGTTGAAAAACCACTTTTCGCACTTGTGTTAGTGTTGAAAAACCACTTTTTGCACTTGTGTTGGTGCAGGAAACCACTTTTGCACTTGTATTAGTGTGGAAAAAACACTTTTCGCGCTTGTGTTAGTGTTGAAAAACCACTTTTCGCACTTGTGTTAGTGTTGAAAAACCACTTTTCGCACTTGTGTTGGTGCAGGAAACCACTTTTGCACTTGTATTAGTGTGGAAAAAACACTTTCACACTTGTGTTAGTGTTGAAAAACCACTTTTCGCACTTGTGTAAGTGTTGAAATACCACTTTTTGCACTTGTGTTAGTGTTGAAAAACCACTTTTCACACTTGTGTTGGTGCAGGAAACCACTTTTGCACTTGTATTAGTGTGGAAAAAGCACTTTTCGCATTTGTGTTAGTGTTGAAAAACCACTTTTCGCACTTGTGTTAGTGTTGAAAAACCACTTTTCGCACTTGTGGTGGTGCAGGAAACCACTTTTGCACTTGTATTAGTGTGGAAAAACCACTTTTTGCACTTGTGATAGTGTTGAAACCCCACATTTCGCACTTATGTTAGTGTTGAAAAACCACTTTTCGCACTTGTGTTGGTGCAGGAAACCACTTTTGCACTTGTATTGGTGTGGAAAAACCACTTTTCGCACTTGTGTTTGTTTTAAAACCAATTTTCGCACTTGTGTTAGTGTTGAAAAACCACTTTTCGCACTTTTGTTGGTGCAGGAAACCACTTTTGCACTTGTATTAGTGTGGAAAAACCACTTTTTGCACTTGTGATAGTGTTGAAAACCCACTTTTCGCACTTGTGTTAGTGTTGAAATACCACTTTTTGCACTTGTGTTAGTGTTGAAAAACCACTTTTCGCACTTGTGTTGGTGCAGGAAACCACTTTTGCACTTGTATTAGTGTGGAAAAAATACTTTTCGCACTTGTGTTAGTGTTGAAAAACCACTTTTCGCACTTGTGTTAGTGTTGAAAAACCACTTTTCGCACTTGTGTTGGTGCAGGAAACCACTTTTGCACTTGTATTAGTGTGGAAAAACCACTTTTTGCACTTGTGTTAGTGTTGAAAAACCACTTTTCGCACTTGTGTTAGTGTTGAAAAACCACTTTTCGCACTTGTGTTAGTGTTGAAAAACCACTTTTCGCACTTGTGTTGGTGCAGGAAACCACTTTTGCACTTGTATTAGTGTGGAAAAACCACTTTTTGCACTTGTGATAGTGTTGAAAACCCACTTTTCGCACTTGTGTTAGTGTTGAAAAACCACTTTTCGCACTTGTGTTGGTGCAGGAAACCACTTTTGCACTTGTATTAGTGTGGAAAAACCACTTTTTGCACTTGTGATAGTGTTGAAAACCCACTTTTCGCACTTATGTTAGTGTTGAAAAACCACTTTTCGCACTTGTGTTGGTGCAGGAAACCACTTTTGCACTTGTATTAGTGTGGAAAAACCACTTTTCGCACTTGTGTTAGTGTTAAAAAAACCACTTTTCGCACTTGTGTTAGTGTTGAAAAACCACTTTTCGCACTTGTGTTGGTGCAGGAAACCACTTTTGCACTTGTATTAGTGTGGAAAAAACACTTTTTGCACTTGTGATAGTGTTGAAAAACTACTTTTCGCACTTGTGTTAGTGTTGAAAAACCACTTTTCGCACTTTTGTTGGTGCAGGAAACCACTTTTGCACTTGTATTAGTGTGGAAAAACCACTTTTTGCACTTGTGATAGTGTTGAAAACCCACTTTTCGCACTTGTGTTAGTGTTGAAATACCACTTTTTGCACTTGTGTTAGTGTTGAAAAACCACTTTTCGCACTTGTGTTGGTGCAGGAAACCACTTTTGCACTTGTATTAGTGTGGAAAAAATACTTTTCGCACTTGTGTTAGTGTTGAAAAACCACTTTTCGCACTTGTGTTAGTGTTGAAAAACCACTTTTCGCACTTGTGTTGGTGCAGGAAACCACTTTTGCACTTGTATTAGTGTGGAAAAACCACTTTTTGCACTTGTGTTAGTGTTGAAAAACCACTTTTCGCACTTGTGTTAGTGTTGAAAAACCACTTTTCGCACTTGTGTTGGTGCAGGAAACCACTTTTGCACTTGTATTAGTGTGGAAAAAACACTTTTTGCACTTGTGATAGTGTTGAAAAACCACTTTTCGCACTTGTGTTAGTGTTGAAAAACCACTTTTCGCACTTGTGTTGGTGCAGGAAACCACTTTTGCACTTGTATTAGTGTGGAAAAACCACTTTTTGCACTTGTGATAGTGTTGAAAACCCACTTTTCGCACTTATGTTAGTGTTGAAAAACCACTTTTCGCACTTGTGTTGGTGCAGGAAACCACTTTTGCACTTGTATTAGTGTGGAAAAACCACTTTTCGCACTTGTGTTAGTGTTAAAAAACCACTTTTCGCACTTGTGTTAGTGTTGAAAAACCACTTTTCGCACTTGTGTTGGTGCAGGAAACCACTTTTGCACTTGTATTGGTGTGGAAAAACCACTTTTCGCACTTGTGTTAGTGTTTTAAAAGCACTTTTCGCACTTGTGTTAGTGTTGAAAAACCACTTTTCGCACTTGTGTTAGTGTTGAAAAACCACTTTTCGCACTTGTGTTAGTAGTGTATATATGTTGCTTCTGGGACACTCTCATTTTCCCATTGACTTACATGTTAATTTTTCCCCTCCCTCATTGCCCCTAAACACCTCTATTTCTCTCACCCTGTTCTTTACGAACCTTCTAACCTTTTGACATGTTATCCTTATTCATTAGACCACTTAAACAATGGTCCTTCTGTGTGAACCTGTGATCCTTCTGACCTTATGGACCTTTTAACCTTTTTCTCTTAATATCATCTGGTGAATCATCTTTGGCCCACTCAAACAACGACCCTACAAATATTTGTTTATGTGTGGGAAATAATTTAATTCTCCTACAACTCTCCTCACCGTCTAATACATTAACAAAAAATATGTTTGAGTTTGGTTCTTTCTCAAGATATTTTAACTGAGCTAAGATAAAATGGTAAACCTCCCTCAATGTTCTTGTTTGAGCGCCTCCAGTGCCACATACCATTTTTAAATTAAAGTATATATTTTCCTGGCAACCATCAAAGTTTTCCGTCCACTCAAAAAATATTTCCATCTTTTTTACCCAATTCACCGGTATTTAAATTAATTCTCTTATTTGTTTTGTAAATTTTTTTACCAGTTGTCTTTTCAATTATACCTATTTGATATTTTTCACATTCGTTATGTTTACCATTTATATACCAAGGTTGATTACACCTCCACTCTTTAGTCTGGTTGGTACTTGGTTCTATCATTTATATAATAGTAAAAAGGCGGCGGTAGCCCGTTAAAATCCCTAACCCCCCTTTTTAACTTATCACTTATATACTTATATAACCATAAGGGAGACTATCAATTCCATTTTCTAAAATAAACCTCTTATCATCAAAAGCCCCCAATGCTTTCTTATTCACCTCTTCTGAATATAATTTATGTTTATAACTTCTTATTCCATTAATCTTTCTAAACGCTTCTTTCTTTGTTGTTAAACAGTTATAATAATCCTTAAAGTTTATTGTTTCTTTAATGACATTTTTCTTTATGCCTTTTAACTTCTTATCAGTTTTTTCAACGTTATTCACAATGTATTTATAAGCATAAGCCTTAGACCTCAATCCCACAAATTCACTCATGACATTTCCTCCTAATTCATCTTTAAACTTTCCAATCACCTTTTTATTTTTAGAAGAGAACAACTCACTCTCTGGACTGTAATTACTAGTGTCATAGATATTAATGTCCTTTTTCATGTCTGAATAAACATCATCAGTATTAATTTGCAAAATAAAACTATCTGTATCCATATAAAGTAGATTAACATCATTTTGATATTTCTTCCTCAAGTTATTATAAAAGTAATCATACATTAATGACTTTGATAAATCAAGAATTGATGTTCCAATATAAATAGGTTTGTTCATTTCAATACTCTCTTTAATCAAATGGATCGCACAAAAGTTCTCAGTAAAGACCTCAGCTCTAGTAAAACTCGGTCTATTAATTAATTTTGATGCTTGTTCCCAAGATGTTGATAGTCTGATATTTTGTCTTTTCCTCACATTCTCCATGGTCTTACCAAAGACCGCATTATTCATCAATTTATAAAAGTCTTTCTCAAAATCTGTTTTTGACTCTGTTCTTCTTTGTGTATTAAAATCAATGTACCCCTTCAACCAATGACTTTGATTGAACTTTAGAACCCTATGGATCTTCTCTACTCTTAGACCTTTTGATAAATATTGTCGCAAATTTCTTTGGTGTAGAACATAATTTTTCTTGTTATATAATGTAGTAAGTAATTTTTCTGTTGATTCACTTATATTAAATGATTGTTGATAATCACTTAACCACTCCTTCTTTGGACTTTCCTTTTCACAAGCAAATGGGAGATCTTTGTGTAGGTTATGAAGTTCCTCTGGATATTTCAAATCGACCTCAAAATAATAACCAACCTTTGAATCATCCAATTCTTTTTGTGTAGAGATACATACATCTTGTAAAACCTTTTTGTAATCTTTTTCCTTTACCCATCTAAGTTTTCCATAAGGAAGAGCCTGAGACATTGCCCAGCCATACAGGTTGTTTGCATCATAATACATCAAGTAGGAGCTCTCTACCGATGGATCATAATTTGGAATGTACTTGTTATTTGCTTTAGCATATCTCTTTGAACAGACTTGTGAAATTCCTCCTCTCTTTGCCTTTTCAATCATCAAAAGCATATCAACATCGGTTATCAAATCCAAAGCTTGTTTTGTCATTTTTAACATCGCGCTCCAAGCCAATCCAGGAGCAGTGTAATAGTGAGCAGGATCCAATCCATATCCAGAATGACAGATTGTTCTGAAAGCCTCAAACACATCAGCCAACAAAAGCACATCAGTTTTGAGGTACAAATCGTGATACTCACCAAGATTCTTAATGTTATATTTTTTCCAAACATTTTGTGCGTGTACATAATCTTTATCAGATATATGACTATTATTTAATTTGTTATAGAAATTTTCTTTTAAAGGAAGTTGTATTTCATTGAATCTCTCAAATGAGTCCATATAGTCATAGGGGTAAATTCCCTTTTGTGTTAGAAAATCTTTATCTAAAAAATACTCTGAAAGACATGGAAACTCTTTTAGATTTTGAACCAAGTTAGCCAATGGACTTGCCATGAATTTAAATGTATCAAGAAATCTGATATGAGTAATAGGAGATGTGTGAATTGTTTTTGTGAATGAAATGTATTTCTGATCCGTGTTTGGAATTGCTGAGATACTTCCAGAAGTCTTTGAGAGTTCCATGATAAATAGATGTGTATCATAATGAGCGTTGTTATGAAGAAAGACAGGAATGAAAGAGGGGAGTTGATAATTAATATTACAACTTTGATGAGCCGGACCTCTATATTTACCAGTGAGATGACAATGGTCTCTAACCTTTAGACCTTTACCAATTTTCTCCTCACAAATATGACAGACATTGTTTTTTATAAATTCTCTTTTTTCTTTACTTGTTAAGGACATTGGTTTATTGGTTTCTCTCATTATCTTGGTTAATCGAACACAGTCTTTTTCTAGTCGTTTCACAAACTCCTCTGGGGTATTTGAGCCTCTATACATCTCTAACTTGTTATATTTATCACCAACGGATGATTTGATATAATAACAAAAACCACAAGGAGTATGTTTTTGATATTTATTTGTGTATGATTCTTTTGGATCTGGAGAAGCAGTATCAATTTTTTCTAAAATACTTTCAAAATCAGCATATATAACAAATGGATGTTTTATTGTTTTCTTTTCATCTTTGAATGTGATCTTTGAGCCTTTTTTAGGCATGTTGATTACCGTTGATTTATGTTCACCACAATAATTTGAATGTTTATCTAATCTTTCTTGTGTATGGAAGAAGTTAAGACAACGCATACAAATATATATTTTATTTGTTCTTTTACATACTTGTGGTTTTATTAATTTTGTAATATCTTTGATGTATGTATAATGTGAATTTTCCTCTGAATTAAAATATAGAAGATTAATATGAGTTTGTTTACAATTGTCAGAAAGCTTTAAAACCTGAATGTTGTTTGTTTCTGTTAGACCATAAACATTAACTGATAAATTATTCAACTTTTCAAATTTAGGAATATCATTTAAAGTCATCGGAAACTTTAGATCTTTTGTATTTAATGTATTCTCATATTTTTTATAATGAGATACTCTTTCATCATGAAAATGTGGAGGATGTAAGTGTGCTAGAATAGACCAGAGAAAACATTTATTGTCTTTATTTTTGATATTGATAACTGCTTTTCTATTTTTGATAACACTGGGTAAATCAATGTAAGAAGAAGCTTTTAGAGGATCTGATTTAAGAATATGAATGTCTATGTAAATAATTTTTCCTATATTGAATCCACTTCCTACGATTGAATTATCCACATCCTGCTCTTGTTTAATAAGTTCATCATAGACTCCTGATGTTTTAAAATCTTGATATGAAGATATAAAGTGTGGCTCAGTTCTCATGTATGGTGTATCTATAACTCCTTCATCCTTTGTCATTTCTAATTTTACTCCCATATAAAATTTAAGTGGTTTCATTTCTTTTAGTGTTTTTTCAATCAACGTTTGAACAGCAGGTTTAACTATTTCTACAGCATCAACTATAGACTCTGGTTCAGGAGGTTTAAAGTTAAAGACTCTTATTTTAATATGTCCTTTGAATGCACCATCAGAGTTTTTAATAGTAAACAATTTTGACAAGTGTTTGTTAGTTTTAAGATGGGCTTTAAACCCCTTCTTGAGGATGGTTGTTTTACAGACCTTACAATGTTTTGTTTTAGGTGGAAGAGGGGAAAGTTTGTTAAGAATGTTGTATGTATGTTTTGCGGTGAGAATATGTTGTTTATAATATTTTACTTCCTTCTCGCAAGTATCACAATAAACCATATTTATAGCGTGAGAAAACGTGGTGTTTTATATATATCGCTGTGCTTAAAATAAAACACTTTTGAGCTTTACAGCTCCGTTTTATATATATCGCTGTGCTTAAACTAAAACACTTTTTCACTCAGAATCATCGAAGTCATAACTATCACATGAATACTCAGAATCATACTCAGAGTCATCAATAAAGCTACTCTCATAACTATCATTTGAGCACAAACTATTAGTATCATAACTATCATCTGTGTTCAATGAAATACTATCATCACCATCGTCCGAGTCCAATGAAATACTATCATCACTATCGTCCGAGTTCAATGAAATAGTAAAATCTTCACTGCTGTAATGACTCATATTTAATTAGCAGAAAAAACCTTTCCATCTATACCAATATACTTTCTTTCATTAACGGATTCAATCTCTACATTTTTAATATCAAAAGTTATCTTTAAATAATCTCTAACTATCATAGAACGAAATGACATTTCACCAGAAATATTAACATCATTCATTTTACTTAGATCTACACCCTTTGGATTATTAAAGTAAATACAAATTTCTCCACGAGTATTGTTGATGGTCTTATCATTCTTTTTCAAAGTATCGTGGTCAATCACTTTTTCAAGCTTTGAATAAATTGCCAGGAGTAGAGGAGAAACTTTTGTTAGATTTACTTTAATGGATGTCTTTCCAGGTATAGTTAGAGCTCTTCCTTTAAATGAAATAGAGGGGCTCATGTTATTTTCCATAACTGGTTTTACCCAAAAATTTCCATATTTATCTTTGTTCAATTTAACATCTTTGACATATTTTTCTATATCTTTCACCGAAGTAGAGATTGATTGAAATTTGTCTTTTGTGCTTTGAAACATTGTATTTATTAATGAATAAACTTGCGTTTAGTTTAAGTAAAAAATTACTTTATAAATATGATAAGTTCTGAAGGATATTTAGAATTTCCAGACTCTCCATATGATAAATTAGAGAATTGTCCGGCTTGTGATAGAATAGGGCTTAATAATGAGGGTTCATATGAACAATGTATTTTCTGTGATTTAATTTTAATTAATGATAATAAAAAATATAAAAAAATACATAACTCTTTTAAATTAGAACCAAAAATGAATTACTTTACAAGATTAATAAGAGAGATGAATGTTAAGCATTATGGTGATAATACACCATTTCTTACAAGGAAAGAGACTCTTTGTATTGAGGAAATGTATAAGGGTTTAATGATATTTATTATTCAAAATAATTTTAATGGAAATGTTAATACAAGATACTACATAAATAAAATAATGAATTATTTTGAAATTAAACCCGAACTCAGGATAAAATATAGAGTTTCTAAAATAGCTCAAAAAAAGTTGGATGACTTGTTTTCCAAATATATAAATGAATGATTTTTTACCCGTTTGGGAAAATAAGATAAAATTTAATAACCATAAAAACATTCCAAATTCATTGAGATGTCTAATAGTTGGTTCAAGCGGATGTGGGAAAACCTGTTTACTTTTAAAGATGCTCCTTGGTCCTAATTTTTTAGATTATGATAATTTAATAATTTTTACAAAGTCAAGTTTTCAACCCGAGTATCAACTACTCTCACAGGGTTTTAATGCAGGTCTTAAAAAGGAAGACATTATCGGTTTATTTAAACTTCAAAACAAACTGAATGATTATAATATTGAAGATATAATACAATTATTTTGTGATACACAGAAATCAAAATCGAAACCCATAACTTGTATTCTCAGTGATAATACGGATGATATACCTTCACCTCAAGATTTAGATAAATCAAAAAAGAACCTCGTCATCTTTGATGATTGTGTTAATGAGAGAAACCAAACAGTAATGGATAGCTACTATACAAGAGGGAGACATTCTTCTTGTAATTGTATATATCTTAGTCAATCATATTTTCAACTCCCTCGACGCTCAATAAGAAACAATGCCAATACTTTTATTTTATTTAAGTTAAATTCAATAGATGTAAATAATTTTTGGAGAGATAATTGCTCTACGTTATGTAGTAAAAAAGAATTTGAAAATTATATGAAACACACGATTGGAAAATATAAATATATTGTTGTGAAACAAGATGAGATACTAAATGATATTTTTCAATAAATAAATACAGAAAATGAATACCGAAGAAAGAGAAAGAAAGTTTAAGGAACATCAACAATTAGTTTCAAAAGTTGTTAAACAACAGGAAGAGATAAAGAAGAAACGGAGACAGAAACTAACTGGTGAAGAAGCCTTTGAAAGAAAACAAGAGAAATTCTTTAAACCACTTTTGAAAACTCAACACTCACCTACAGTTCCCACGGTAGAATTTACTCCGAAAAAACTTCAAATGCTCAAAGATTTTAGTCAGATAACAAAACAAGAACTTGGTGAATTAGAATATGATGACGAGGGATTATTTCGGAAACTTGAGGAGGTAAATCAACCCCCTAATTATGTTGTGGAAGCTCTTCAAAACAATGAATATTCGGCGGGTTCAAAAACCAGAGCAGGTCTCATTCCAACAGAAGAACCAGCAGTGTTTCATCTTGTGGAAGAAAAGGTATTGATATTTAATGATGAATTGATGTTCTTGAGTTCTACTCAACCAAATGTTAAATTAACTCCAAGATTAATGTTTCTTCTAACAAACCCCGGATTCAGCGGTTCAAAATATTTTGAGGAACCACTTGATATGGAAAGAGAGGAAGATAGGGTATATATTGAGTTGCTAAATGCACTTGATTATGGAGTTTCTGTTGCTGGTAAAAGTAAGAAGAATGAGAAGGAGAAACATATTATTGATGCTTTAAGTAAGCTTGGTTCGGGTGTTAGTTTTCTTCCAAATGACCCATCACAATTAGTTAATAGGCTATTATTGTTGTTAGGTAGTAAGAAGGCTGGAAACAACAATTGTTTTAATGAATCCTCAGCCATTTTAGATCAGTTGATGAACATGAAAATAATTAATAAATGTCAATACAAAGATATTTTATTAGATATTAAATAAGATGAGAAGCACAATTCTTAGTTTTAATTTCACAACGAGCGATTACACAGCTTCATTCCCTTACCCACTACAACTTGACCCCCTTACCTCATATGAGGCATCTTTATTGTCGATGGAAACTTATAATACCTTGTTTAATATCACAGAGAAAAATAACAAGTTTAGTTATAATCCAGGAAGTGGATATAAAACTATAACCGTTTCACCTGGAGCTTACGAGATTTCTCAAATATCTTCAGAAGTCTCTCGCCTTATGAAAGAAAAAGGTGATGAACCAAAAAATATTGTAATAGATATTCAAAAACACACTTCAAAATCAACTATTAAACTTAAAAATAATTATAAAGTTGATTTCACGATTGAAAATTCGTTTAGAGAGCTATTGGGTTTCTCTTCAAAAAAGATTGAAAATAACGGGACGTTTTACAGTGATAATGTTATCCAAATATCCTCCGGTATAAATTCAGTATTAATTCATTGTGATTTGATTGATGGTGCTTATAACGATGGAATAAGAACAAATACAATATTTTCATTCAGTGCATACTCAACCCCGATTGGTTATAAATTTAATATGGAACCAAAAAATCTTGTCTATTTACCTGTGTCAGGAAAAACCATATACAGAGTAAATTTTAGGATAACCGACCAAGATAATCGTATGATATCCTTTAATGATGAAATTATATCCATCAGAATTCACCTACGTGAAGTTTTTCAATAAATAAATAATGGTTATTGTGAGAAAACACGAGTTGGGAAAATATAAAATAATTACAGGGGAGGGCATGTTCCTTTCACCAGACTATACAAGGTATGTGGGTAGAGGATACTATAAACCTAAGAGACAACGAGGTGTAGGTCATCAATTTCGAAATAAAGGAGATGGGATAATTGATACTCTAATGGGTATTGGTTCAACCATCCTTAAACATAAAGACCTAATTGGTTCAACTGCTTCTGCCGTGGGCTCCGTTGCGGGTGCTATAAAGAGTATAAAAGATGCTCAAAAGGAGTCTCATAAATTACAAGCAATCAAAGAAATAAAAAAAGGTAAAACTCAACTATCTTCACAAGAACGACAAAAAATCATTAAAATACTTGGGTCAGGGTTTCAACAATTTTAATGCTATATAAATACAAGTATGGAAGCGATTGATAGTATCTATGATTTGGATGATACGATTATCATTTCAAACTCCACTAAAAAGGAAGACTATTTTAAGGTAAATGCTATAACAGGAACAGACTGGAATTCAAACGGAACAAAAAGTTTTGAAATAAATAATCAACAAACTTACTTGAATATAGCAGATAGTTTCTTGCTGTGTAAATTTAAATTCACTAAGGCTGCGAATAATACTAATGCTACACTCGTAAATGATTTCTTCTGGAAAATGTTTGACAGTGTCCGCCTGTATATTGGAACACAAGAGGTTGAAGCGGTTGATTATGTCTCTGCTACATCTGAAATGATGAAATTTACACTATATTCGTTTAGTGATAGAATGGGTAAGGGAGCTGTTGAAGGTTTTATTCCTGATATGTCAACGGGTACAAACGCAGACCCTGGTTATAGTCAAAGGAAGTCAATGTATAATGATGACGCAAAAGCTGAGAATAGTTTTACCGTAGCAGTACCTCTGAAAGGTATATTTGGATTTTGTGATTATGATAAAGTTTTGTATGGGCTTAAAATTAGATTTCAACTACAAAGGAATGATAATGTAAATAGATTGCTTTTTGGGGATGAAAATGCTTTTGGAGACAACAATAAATTTGTTATTAATGATTTGTGTTGGTATATCAGTGAATATACTCCTAATCTTAAAACGGAAGAGATGTTAAATAGAAGACTTAACTCAAAGAAACCGCTAAATGTATCATACCTTAAAAGAAGATGTCAACACGTTAAACTGGAACACACTACCTACACTTGGAATTTGGGTGTTCTTCAAGGAAAGCCACGATACCTCTGGCTCATTTTTAAAAAACCAGATGGAGAGGACGGTACTAATAAGAATAATGCGCTGAGTGATAATGCTAAGGTGAAACAACTTCGGGTTTCTCTTGATGGCACATTTTATCCGCGAGATAGATTGGAAATTGATTGGGAAAAAAATGATTATGCGGAAGCCTACAAGTCCTACCAAAAGGTGTGTGAAAGTAATGGTAATAATGATCCTATTTTGGATATGGTTGCGTTTCAAAAACTTTATACAATCTACGCAATTGACCTGAGTTCTCAAAAGGAAACTATAAAGTCTAATCGAGTGGATACTTCTCTATACATTGAAAGAGGGGAGAGTGAAGAGGTTAATGCATATTGTTTGCTTTTGGAGGAAACAGAATTACAGATTAATACAGATAATGGTGTTATGATTAATATCACATAGGTTTTTTCTCATAAATAAATGGTTGGGGTATATGTTAATCAAATCAATCTTAATAAATTAACATCTTGTATTCAAAATCAAAAGCCTTGTATTATTAATGTTAATACAATTCAAAGAAAAGGAGCTGTAAGAATTGATGTTTTACTCACACACACACAAGTAAAAACACTAAATGATGTTGGATCACTTAAAATTAAAATGACGAAACCTATGTTAAAGAAATATTCAATAGACGAGTCAAGAGGAGGATTTCTCCCGTTTCTAATTCCTTTATTTGCTGGTTTAAGTGCGGCGGGAGCATTGACTGGTGGTATTTCAGCAGCGGTAAAAACTGCTAACGAAAGGAAGGCACAACTAAAAGCTCAAAAAGAATTGGAAAGACATAACAAGGAGTTGGAGAAACAAATTAGTGGAAGTGGTGTAATTGTAGATTTTGCTCAAAAACTTGAAAGTCTACCTGATAAAGCTAGATTGTTGGTTGGAGATATGCTTTCCTCTATCGCTCAAGCGGGTGTTAAACTAACTAAACGGGGTAATGGATTGTATCTTTCTCATAAATAAATGGATAAATGGTTTAAACAATTTGGAAAGAATACAACGTCAAATATAGAACTAGCTAAGTATTGTAAAACACTAAAAATTGATAATGTGGTTATTTGTATGAGAGATGAATTAATACATATAAATAAGAATACAAAGAATATTATTATGAATTTAGACACACAGAATGGTTCTCATTGGGTTTGTATTCATAATAGTCAGGATAAATATTATTTTGATAGTTATGGTATGCCACCACCTGTTGAAGTAATACAATTCTTACAGAATGGTGTTTATCAAACATTTCAAGTTCAAGAAATTAATTCTAAATGTTGTGGTCAATTATGTTTATATGTATTATTTCAACTCAGCAATAATGAAAATTTTTATGATATCATTTTTTATCTAATATAAATGACTTATGTTGGAAAAGATGGTTCTATCTTTGGAAAATCCTCTCAGGATATTGATTTATCAAATTATTATACAAAGGCACAGGCTGAACGACAAAAATATAGTGTAAGTAAAAATATTAATATGAAGAATACTTATAAATTAATCAATTATCCAAACCCTACAGATGCAAATGACTTAATTAGATTTAGTGATTTATCACAATATATATTTTTAAAGAAAACAGCACGTTTTGTTAAACAAGTAAAATTTACAACCACAACACCTGGTTATACTGACCATACACCTTTCCTCATTGAATTTAACTACCTGCTTACAATTGAATTTTATAAAGAAGGACATATAGTTAATATGCGAATTAATAAATGGGGGTACGATATGCCTGATTTAGGGTATAATTGGTCTTTTTCAATAAACATAGAAGACCTACATGATTTGAATCAGTCTCGTAAAGAAGAATATTATCCACTTGGTGAGGATATGGATTTATGTGGAAGTACAATTAATAAACAACAAATACATGGTTTTAAGAAAAGAAAAATATATGATAGTATAGCGATGGTTAGCATGACAAAGAAGGAAGGTCATGAGATAAGGATAGAAAGCCGAGGAATACAAACCGATTTGGTAGTGGGAAGATGGGGTGGTATTACCTGTCATAATATTAATCTCACATATATTTCTGATACATAAATGGCAGGAAGAAGACTACAAGAGAATTATAATTTTTGTATTCAAGGATACCTACAAGAAAAGGGTGCTCGGTATTACATACCTTATGATTTGGAGCATATACATGGGAATTTTGTCATAAAAAACTGGCCTTATACTGATATTGTTAAACCCACAAATAGAGACTTGTTTAAAGTATTAAATAAAAATGAACTTCTCAAAGTTATGAAATATAAAACTCTTTTAGAAATCGTCAACAAATCTTATTGGTATCCTATTATGAGAAAAATAATTATAGATACAAGAATATCTCAAAATCCAGATGAGTATATGTATAATATTCTTTGGGGTTTAAACTCAAGGGTAGCAAGGGATGAGGAAGGAGTTGAAGAAGAGAAGGAGAAAAGAGAGAAAAGAGAGAAGGAGGAGAGGGAGCAAAGAGAGAGGGAGGAGAGGGAGATGGAAATCAGAGCGATTCAAAAAAGAGTGGATGTATTACAGCAAGAAGATCAATCTCAACTCACCGAAGAGGAAAATAAAGAAAGAATGAATGCTGTGAAAATATTGATATCAAAAATTGCTAAGATAAATGAGGAAGGAGTTAAAGAAGAGAAGGAGGAAAGAGAGAAAAAGGAGAAGGAGGAAAGGGAGAAAAAGGAGGAGGAGAGGGAGGAAAGGGAGCAAAGAGAGAGGGAGGAAAAATATAAAAAGATGGAAATCAGTGAGATTCGTAAAAGATTGAGTGTATTACAGCAAATAAATCAATCTCAACGCACCGAAGAGGAAATTAAAGAATTAACAACTCTTATGAAGATAATGGTTTCAAAAATAACAACGTCAATGTCTTCAATTTCAGGGAGGAGATTTAAACGAGAAAGTGGTGAAGAAGAAGAAGAAGGAAAAGATTATGTGATTGATGATGTTGGTGTCATTGACTTTAGTTAGTTTTTATTTGTAAATAAATGGAGGAGAGAGTGAAGGCATTCCTTAGGATTCTTTATGTTTTAAAAATAAAGATTGAAATGTATATGTTGAAAACCAAAAAGGTTTTGATACTCTGTCGGAATTTTTCTGATAAATAAATATGAGTTATTGTCTCAAATGTAAAAAGAAAACTAAATCTAAAAATATCTCTTATGTTAAAGCTAAAAATAATAGAGTTTATCAAAAAGGAATATGTCAAGTATGTGGCTCTAAAAAGTGCCAATTCATCTCTCCTAAAAGAGGAGGAGACATACAAAAGTTTCTGTCAGGAAGTAAATTTACAACAACTGGAATTCCAGGGGAATTACACCTTCCAGGGTATTCTTTCTGTGGTCCAGGAACAAACTTGGATAAAAGATTAGATGAGGCTGACAATCCTAAACCTTGGTCTAAACCTACAAATAGGGTTGACGAAGTGTGTATGAAGCATGATATTGCTTATGGGAAAACCACTACGTTGACTGAAAAACATAAAGCCGACAGCGAAATGTTGTATAATTTGTCTTTGATACAAAATCCAACGTTGAGAGAGAAAGTTGATAGGTTTATTGTGAGAAATTTGATAAATGCTAAATTGAAACTTGGTCTTGGTTATTCCTCAAAAAACTATTAGGCTCTAATGATGTCATCAAGACTGAGGAGCTTTTGGCTGAAGAATTACACAAACCTATAATCACAAAGTTTAAAAGAAGGAAGGTTTATTCTAAATACACCGACCACATATGGTCCGCTGATTTAATTGAATTGAATAATGACAGGGGATACAGGTATGCTTTAACCGTTATTGATTTGAGGAGTAGATTTGCCTGGGTTGTCCCTTTAAAAAATAAAAGGGGTGATACTTTAATGTTATCCTTTAAGCTAATATTTGATCGGGATAAAAGGAAACCAAAGAAGTTATGGACTGATGAGGGAACAGAGTTCTATAACAAAATATTCATGAAATTTCTTAAGGGGAAGGGTATTAAATTATACAGCACCTTTAATGAAGGAAAGGCAGTTGTTATTGAGCGTTTTAATCGTACTTTAAAAGAGAAATTATATAAAAAATTCACACAACTCGGTTCTCAAAAATGGGTGTATTTAATTCAGGATATTGTAGATAATTACAATAATACAGTTCATTCATCAACAAAATCAAAACCATCAGAAACATTTACAAAATTAGAATATGAAAAGGAGATTAATTTGAGAAAGCCCAAGTTCAAAGTTGGTGATATTGTAAGAATATACAAATGGAAAAGCCATTTTGAGAAAGGTTATACAAAGAGATGGACTAATGAATTATTTAAAATCGTTGATGTAATGGCTACAAACCCTTGGACCTACAAATTATATGATTTAAATGGAGAAGAAATCTTGGGTTCATTTTACTCGCAAGAATTACAAAAAACACAAGTAAGCAGCTAATACCCTTGAAAATAATAAATAAATAAATAAAATGTAATGGGGATACGTTTTTAAATCTGTGAACCCCAAACACAGAATCCCACAACTTTTTAGTTGGGGCTTAACTTTTGTGTGTGTATAATGGGGATACGTTTTTAAATCTGTGAACCCCAAACACAGAATCCCACAACTTTTTAGTTGGGGCTTAACTTTTGTGTGTGTATAATGGGGATACGTTTTTAAATCTGTGAACCCCAAACACAGAATCCCACAACGTTTCAGTTGGGGCTTAACTTTTGTGTGTGTATAATGGGGATACGTTTTTAAATCTGTGAACCCCAAACACAGAATCCCACAACTTTTCAGTTGGGGCTTAACTTTTGTGTGTGTATAATGGGGATACGTTTTTAAATCTGTGAACCCCAAACACAGAATCCCTCAACTTTCCAGTTGGGGCTTAACTTTTGTGTATGTGTGAGTGAGTCATAATAATATACAAACCCTAACCCAACCCCATCCCTAACCCAACCCCATCCCTAACCCAAACCCATCCCTAACCCAACCCCATCCCAAACCCAACCCCATCCCTAACCCAACCCCATCCCTAACCCAACCCATCCCTAACCCAACCCCATCCCTAACCCAACCCCATCCCTAACCCAACCCCATCCCTAACCCAACCCCATCCCTAACCCAACCCCATCCCTAACCCAACCCCATCCCTAATCCAACCCCATCCCTAACCCAACCCCAACCCATCCCTAACCCTCACATTCAAAATCCCAACCCTAACCCAATCCCATCCCTAACCCAACCCCAACCCTAACCCTCACATTCAAAATCCCAACCCTAACCCAACCCCATCCCTAACCCAACCCCAACCCTAACCCTCACATTCAAAATCCAACCCTAACCCAACCCCATCCCTAACCCAACCCCATCCCTAACCCTCACATTCAAAATCCCACCCAAACACTAACCTAATCTTTTTTTTCTTCTTTTTTAAAAATATGTATTTCATTTTTTTTTTTTTCCTCTTCTTCCAATTCTGTCTTTCAAGGCTTTCAAGTTTGAAGAAGTAGAAATGGGAAGAAAGAATTTTCCAGCATTTTCTTCCTCGAACTTTCTTGATATTGCTTAAATCAAGCGTCATTAAACAAATAACATTGTTCATTGCTTTAGAATCCAAAGAGTCTCCAAGATGGACCCCACAGGTAGAGTCTCCAAAATAAAACCAACTTTCCAAGTTCCCAAGGTATAACCACATTCCTGTTGAGCCTCCAAGATAGGTATCACATTCCGAGTCATCAAAACAAAACCCCCATTCCGAGTCTCCAAAAATATAACCATCTTTCCAAGTCCCCAAGGTAGAACCACAATTTTCAGAAATATTGGGGGTTTCCGTGATAAGTCTCACATAGTATAACTGCGGACCATCAGGGAAAACTTCCCTTTCCCAATTTTTTAGGGTTTCTATGATGTGTCTCACATAGTATAACTGCGGACCATCAGGGAGAACTCTCCTTGCCCAATTTTTTAGGGTTTCTATGATGTGTCTCACATAGTATAACTGCGGACCATCAGGGAGAATTCCCGTTTCCCAATTTTTTAGGGTTTCTATGATGTGTCTCACATAGTATAACTGCGGACCATCAGGGAGAACTCTCCTTGCCCAATTTTTTAGGGTTTCTATGATGTGTCTCACATAGTATAACTGCGGACCATCAGGGAGAACTCCCCATTCCCAATTTTCAGAAATTTGTGGGTCTCCAATGTATGACTTGTATTCTGGCTCATCAAGGTAGAACTTGTTCAGTGGGTTTTGTTTTGATAACTCACAACAAGTATCATCATGGTAAAACTCTTTTTCAGGATTTTGTGGATCTCCAAGGTATAACTCTTTGGCTGGGTCATCAAGGTAGAACTCGTTCTGGGGGTCTTGGTTGTTCAAAATGTCTTCAAACAAAAAAATAACTTCATCCCAAGTTGTGTTAAAAGCAGAATTTTCATTTCGTATCTCAGATACAATTTCCTGTGAAAGAAAATAACAATGTATTAATTTAATACAATATTTTTATTTGTATAAATCAAGCTCTATGAATATTAAAATAAACTTTGTTAACTCTTACACGAGTCTCATCTAAAAAAAAAAAAAAAATTAAAATAAATAATTAAATTAATAATTAATTAAATAAATAAATAAATAAATAAATAAACAAACTTACCTCCATTGAGAAGAGGTTCGAGTCCAGTTCATCAATCTGAAGGTTGAGTTCTACACAGGTAGTAGGACTCCAAGGAATAGCAAAGTTATCCCATTCCATTTCGGCATAGTAGTCCATTCTCAAGTGAAGCAGAAAGCGTGTTTGAAAAAGCCTGTGTGGTCGGTGCCTTTTATAAGGACTGGGTGTGTCATTTCCTGTGGAAATTCCCTGGGCGTGTCTTAACTGGAAATGATGTGATGGAAATTCCCTGAAAATGATGTAATGTATTACCTGGAAATGATACAATGCTGAAGAGTTTATAAAGTGGGTGGGGCTTAGCAAAAAGTGGGCGGGGCTTAGTAAAAAGTGGGTGGGGCTTCACAAAAAGTGGGCGGGGCTTAGTAAAAGTGGGCGTGGTCTAACAAAAAGTGGGCGTGGCTTACCAAAAAGTGGACGGAGCTTAACAAAAAGTGGGCAGAGCCTACCAAAAAGTGTGTGGCACTGGAGGTGCTCAAACAAGAACATTGAGGGAGGTTTACCATTTTATCTTAGCTCAGTTAAAATATCTTGAGAAAGAACCAAACTCAAACATATTTTTTGTTAATGTATTAGACGGTGAGGAGAGTTGTAGGAGAATTAAATTATTTCCCACACATAAACAAATATTTGTAGGGTCGTTGTTTGAGTGGGCCAAAGATGATTCACCAGATGATATTAGGAGAAAAAGGTTAAAAGGTCCATAAGGTCAGAAGGATCACAGGTTCACACAGAAGGACCATTGTTTAAGTGGTCTAATGAATAAGGATAACATGTCAAAAGGTTAGAAGGTTCGTAAAGAACAGGGTGAGAGAAATAGAGGTGTTTAGGGGCAATGAGGGAGGGGAAAAATTAACATGTAAGTCAATGGGAAAATGAGAGTGTCCCAGAAGCAACATATATACACTACTTGTGTTGGTGCAGGAAACCACTTTTGCACTTGTATTAGTGTGGAAAAAACACTTTTTGCACTTGTGATAGTGTTGAAAAACCACTTTTCGCACTTGTGTTAGTGTTGAAAAACCACTTTTCGCACTTGTGTTGGTGCAGGAAACCATTTTTGCACTTGTATCTGTGTGGAAAAACCACTATTTGCACTTGTGATAGTGTTGAAAAACAACTTTTCGCACTTGTGTTAGTGTTGAAAAACCACTTTTCGCACTTGTGTTGGTGCAGGAAACCACTTTTGCACATGTATTAGTGTGGAAAAACCACTTTTCGCACTTGTGTTAATGTTGAAAAACCACTTTTCGCACTTGTGTTAGTGTTGAAATACCACTTTTCGCACTTGTGTTAGTGTTGAAAAACCACTTTTCGCACTTGTGTTGGTGCAGGAAACCACTTTTGCACTTGTATTAGTGTGGAAAAAACACTTTTCGCACTTGTGTTAGTGTTGAAAAACCACTTTTCACACTTGTCTTAGTGTTGAAAGACCACTTTTCGCACTTGTGTTGGTGCAGGAAACCACTTTTGCACTTGTATTAGTGTGGAAAAAACACTTTTCGCACTTGTGTTAGTGTTGAAAAACCACTTTTCGCACTTGTGTTAGTGTTGAAAAACCACTTTTCGCACTTGTGTTAGTGTTGAAAAGCACTTTTCGCACTTGTGTTGGTGCAGGAAACCACTTTTGCACTTGTATTAGTGTGGAAAAAACACTTTTCGCACTTGTGTTAGTGTTGAAAAACCACATTTCGCACTTGTGTTAGTGTTGAAAAACCACTTTTCGCACTTGTGTTGGTGCAGGAAACCACTTTTGCACTTGTATTAGTGTGGAAAAAACACTTTTCGCACTTGTGTCAATGTTGATAAACCACTTTTCGCACTTGTGTTTGTGTTGAAAAACGACTTTTCGCTCTTGTGTTGGTGAAGGAAACCACTTTTGCACTTGTATTAGTGTGGAAAAACCACTTTTCGCACTTGTGTTAGTGTTGAAAAACCACTTTTCGCACTTGTGTTAGTGTTGAAAAACCACTTTTCGCACTTGTGTTAGTGTTGAAAAACCACTTTTCGCACTTGTGTTGGTGCAGGAAACCACTTTTGCACTTGTATTAGTGTGGAAAAAACACTTTTCGCACTTGTGTTAGTGTTGAAAAACCACTTTTCGCACTTGTGTTAGTGTTGAAAAACCACTTTTCGCACTTGTGTTAGTGTTGAAAAGCACTTTTCGCACTTGTGTTGGTGCAGGAAACCACTTTTGCACTTGTATTAGTGTGGAAAAAACACTTTTCGCACTTGTGTTAGTGTTGAAAAACCACTTTTCGCACTTGTGTTAGTGTTGAAAAACCACTTTTCGCACTTGTGTTGGTGCAGGAAACCACTTTTGCACTTGTATTAGTGTGGAAAAAACACTTTTCGCACTTGTGTTAGTGTTGAAAAACCACTTTTCGCACTTGTGTTAGTGTTGAAATACCACTTTTTGCACTTGTGTTAGTGTTGAAAAACCACTTTTCGCACTTGTATTGGTATAGGAAACCACTTTTGCACTTGTATTAGTGTGGAAAAAACCACTTTTCGCACTTGTGTTAGTGTTGAAATACCACTTTTCGCACTTGTCATAGTGTTGAAAAACCACTTTTCGCACTTGTGTTAGTGTTGAAAAACCACTTTTCGCACTTGTGTTGGTGCAGGAAACCACTTTTGCACTTGTATTAGTGTGGAAAAACCACTTTTCGCACTTGTGTTAGTGTTGAAAAACCACTTTTCGCACTTGTGTTAGTGTTGAAAAACCACTTTTCGCACTTGTGTTGGTGAAGGAAACCACTTTTGCACTTGTATTACTGTGGAAAAACCACTTTACGCACTTGTGTTAGTGTTGAAATACCACTTTTCGCACTTGTCATAGTGTTGAAAAACCACTTTTCGCACTTGTGTTAGTGTTGAAAAACCACTTTTTGCACTTGTGTTGGTGCAGGAAACCACTTTTGCACTTGTATTAGTGTGGAAAAAACACTTTTCGCGCTTGTGTTAGTGTTGAAAAACCACTTTTCGCACTTGTGTTAGTGTTGAAAAACCACTTTTCGCACTTGTGTTGGTGCAGGAAACCACTTTTGCACTTGTATTAGTGTGGAAAAAACACTTTTCGCACTTGTGTTAGTGTTGAAAAACCACTTTTCGCACTTGTGTTAGTGTTGAAATACCACTTTTTGCACTTGTGTTAGTGTTGAAAAACCACTTTTCGCACTTGTGTTGGTGCAGGAAACCACTTTTGCACTTGTATTAATGTGGAAAAACCACTTTTCGCACTTCTGTTAGTGTTGAAAAACCACTTTTCGCACTTGTGTTAGTGTTGAAAAACCACTTTTCGCACTTGTGGTGGTGCAGGAAACCACTTTTGCACTTGTATTAGTGTGGAAAAACCACTTTTTGCACTTGTGATAGTGTTGAAAACCCACATTTCGCACTTATGTTAGTGTTGAAAAACCACTTTTTGCACTTGTGTTGGTGCAGGAAACCACTTTTGCACTTGTATTGGTGTGGAAAAACCACTTTTCGCACTTGTGTTAGTGTTTTAAAACCACTTTTCGCACTTGTGTTAGTGTTGAAAAACCACTTTTCGCACTTGTGTTGGTGCAGGAAACCACTTTTGCACTTGTATTAGTGTGGAAAAAACCACTTTTCGCACTTGTGTTAGTGTTGAAAAACCACTTTTCGCACTTGTGTTAGTGTTGAAAAACCACTTTTCGCACTTGTGTTGGTGAAGGAAACCACTTTTGCACTTGTATTAGTGTGGAAAAATCACTTTTCGCACTTGTGTTAGTGTTGAAATACCACTTTTCGCACTTGTCATAGTGTTGAAAAACCACTTTTCGCACTTGTGTTAGTGTTGAAAAACCACTTTTCGCACTTGTGTTTGTGCAGGAAACCACTTTTGCACTTGTATTAGTGTGGAAAAAACACTTTTCGCACTTGTGTTAGTGTTGAAAAACCACTTTTCGCACTTGTGTTAGTGTTGAAAAACCACTTTTCGCACTTGTGTTGGTGCAGGAAACCACTTTTGCACTTGTATTAGTGTGGAAAAAACACTTTTCGCACTTGTGTTAGTGTTGAAAAACCACTTTTCGCACTTGTGTTAGTGTTGAAATACCACTTTTTGCACTTGTTTTAGTGTTGAAAAACCACTTTTCGTGCTTGTGTTGGTGCAGGAAACCACTTTTGCACTTGTATTAGTGTGGAAAAACCACTTTTCGCACTTGTGTTAGTGTTGAAAAACCACTTTTCGCACTTGTGTTAGTGTTGAAAAACCACTTTTCGCACTTGTGGTGGTGCAGGAAACCACTTTTGCACTTGTATTAGTGTGGAAAAACCACTTTTTGCACTTGTGATAGTGTTGAAAACCCACATTTCGCACTTATGTTAGTGTTGAAAAACCACTTTTCGCACTTGTGTTGGTGCAGGAAACCACTTTTGCACTTGTATTGGTGTGGAAAAAACACTTTTCGCACTTGTGTTAGTGTTTTAAAACCACTTTTCGCACTTGTGTTAGTGTTGAAATACCACTTTTCGCACTTGTGTTAGTGTTGAAAAACCACTTTTCGCACTTGTGTTGGTGCAGGAAACCACTTTTGCACTTGTATTAGTGTGGAAAAAACACCACACTTGTGTTAGTGTTGAAAAACCACTTTTCACACTTGTGTTAGTGTTGAAAAACCACTTTTCGCACTTGTGTTGGTGCAGGAAACCACTTTTGCACTTGTATTAGTGTGGAAAAAACACTTTTCGCACTTGTGTTAGTGTTGAAAAACCACTTTTCGCACTTGTCTTAGTGTTGAAAGACCACTTTTCGCACTTGTGTTGGTGCAGGAAACCACTTTTGCACTTTTATTAGTGTGGAAAAAACACTTTTTGCACTTGTGATAGTGTTGAAAAACCACTTTTCGCACTTGTGTTGGTGCAGGAAACCACTTTTGCACTTGTATTAGTGTGGAAAAACCACTTTTCGCACTTGTGTTAGTGTTGAAAAACCACTTTTCGCACTTGTGTTAGTGTTGAAAAACCACTTTTCGCACTTGTGTTGGTGCAGGAAACCACTTTTGCACTTGTATTAGTGTGGCAAAAACACTTTTTGACCTTGTGATAGTGTTGAAAAACCACTTTTCGCACTTGTGTTAGTGTTGAAAAATCACTTTTCGCACTTGTGTTGTTGGAGGAAACCACTTTTGCACTTGTATTAGTGTGGAAAAACCACTTTTCGCACTTGTGTTAGTGTTGAAAAACCACTTTTCGCACTTGTGTTAGTGTTGAAATACCACTTTTCGCACGTGTGTTGGTGCAGGAAACCACTTTTGCACTTGTAAGAGTGTGGAAAAAACACTTTTTGCACTTGTGATAGTGTTGAAAAACCACTTTTCGCACTTGTGTTAGTGTTGAAAAACCACTTTTCGCACTTGTGTTGGTGCAGGAAACCACTTTTGCACTTGTATTAGTGTGGAAAAAACACTTTTTGCACTTGTGATAGTGTTGAAAAACTACTTTTCGCACTTGTGTTAGTGTTGAAAAACCACTTTTCGCACTTTTGTTGGTGCAGGAAACCACTTTTGCACTTGTATTAGTGTGGAAAACCACTTTTTGCACTTGTGATAGTGTTGAAAACCCACTTTTCGCACTTGTGTTAGTGTTGAAATACCACTTTTTGCACTTGTGTTAGTGTTGAAAAACCACTTTTCGCACTTGTGTTGGTGCAGGAAACCACTTTTGCACTTGTATTAGTGTGGAAAAAATACTTTTCGCACTTGTGTTAGTGTTGAAAAACCACTTTTCGCACTTGTGTTAGTGTTGAAAAACCACTTTTCGCACTTGTGTTGGTGCAGGAAACCACTTTTGCACTTGTATTAGTGTGGAAAAACCACTTTTCGCACTTGTGTTAGTGTTGAAAAACCACTTTTCGCACTTGTGTTAGTGTTGAAAAACCACTTTTCGCACTTGTGTTGGTGCAGGAAACCACTTTTGCACTTGTATTAGTGTGGAAAAAACACTTTTTGCACTTGTGATAGTGTTGAAAAACCACTTTTCGCACTTGTGTTAGTGTTGAAAAAACACTTTTCGCACTTGTGTTGGTGCAGGAAACCACTTTTGCACTTGTATTAGTGTGGAAAAACCACTTTTTGCACTTGTGATAGTGTTGAAAACCCACTTTTCGCACTTATGTTAGTGTTGAAAACCACTTTGCGCACTTGTGTTGGTGCAGGAAACCACTTTTGCACTTGTATTAGTGTGGAAAAACCACTTTTCGCACTTGTGTTAGTGTTAAAAAACCACTTTTCGCACTTGTGTTAGTGTTGAAAAACCACTTTTCGCACTTGTGTTGGTGCAGGAAACCACTTTTGCACTTGTATTGGTGTGGAAAAACCACTTTTCGCACTTGTGTTAGTGTTTTAAAACCACTTTTCGCACTTGTGATAGTGTTGAAAAACCACTTTTCGCACTTGTGTTAGTGTTGAAAAACCACTTTTCGCACTTGTGTTGGTGCAGGAAACCATTTTTGCACTTGTATCTGTGTGGAAAAACCACTTTTTGCACTTGTGATAGTGTTGAAAAACCACTTTTCGCACTTGTGTTAGTGTTGAAAAACCACTTTTCGCACTTGTGTTGGTGCAGGAAACCACTTTTGCACTTGTATTAGTGTGGAAAAACCACTTTTCGCACTTGTGTTAATGTTGAAAAACCACTTTTCGCACTTGTGTTAGTGTTGAAATACCACTTTTCGCACTGGTGTTAGTGTTGAAAAACCACTTTTCGCACTTGTGTTGGTGCAGGAAACCACTTTTGCACTTGTATTAGTGTGGAAAAAACACTTTTCGCACTTATGTTAGTGTTGAAAAACCACTTTTCACACTTGTCTTAGTGTTGAAAGACCACTTTTCGCACTTGTGTTGGTGCAGGAAACCACTTTTGCACTTGTATTAGTGTGGAAAAACCACTTTTCGCACTTGTGTTAATGTTGAAAAACCACTTTTCGCACTTGTGTTAGTGTTGAAATACCACTTTTCGCACTTGTGTTAGTGTTGAAAAACCACTTTTCGCACTTGTGTTGGTGCAGGAAACCACTTTTGCACTTGTATTAGTGTGGAAAAAACACTTTTCGCACTTGTGTTAGTGTTGAAAAACCACTTTTCACACTTGTCTTAGTGTTGAAAGACCACTTTTCGCACTTGTGTTGGTGCAGGAAACCACTTTTGCACTTGTATTAGTGTGGAAAAAACACTTTTCGCACTTGTGTTAGTGTTGAAAAACCACTTTTCGCACTTGTGTTAGTGTTGAAAAACCACTTTTCGCACTTGTGTTAGTGTTGAAAAGCACTTTTCGCACTTGTGTTGGTGCAGGAAACCACTTTTGCACTTGTATTAGTGTGGAAAAAACACTTTTCGCACTTGTGTTAGTGTTGAAAAACCACATTTCGCACTTGTGTTAGTGTTGAAAAACCACTTTTCGCACTTGTGTTGGTGCAGGAAACCACTTTTGCACTTGTATTAGTGTGGAAAAAACACTTTTCGCACTTGTGTCAATGTTGATAAACCACTTTTCGCACTTGTGTTTGTGTTGAAAAATGACTTTTCGCCCTTGTGTTGGTGAAGGAAACCACTTTTGCACTTGTATTAGTGTGGAAAAACCACTTTTCGCACTTGTGTTAGTGTTGAAAAACCACTTTTCGCACTTGTGTTAGTGTTGAAAAACCACTTTTCGCACTTGTGTTAGTGTTGAAAAACCACTTTTCGCACTTGTGTTGGTGCAGGAAACCACTTTTGCACTTGTATTAGTGTGGAAAAAACACTTTTCGCACTTGTGTTAGTGTTGAAAAACCACTTTTCGCACTTGTGTTAGTGTTGAAAAACCACTTTTCGCACTTGTGTTAGTGTTGAAAAGCACTTTTCGCACTTGTGTTGGTGCAGGAAACCACTTTTGCACTTGTATTAGTGTGGAAAAAACACTTTTCGCACTTGTGTTAGTGTTGAAAAACCACTTTTCGCACTTGTGTTGGTGCAGGAAACCACTTTTGCACTTGTATTAGTGTGGAAAAACCACTTTTCGCACTTGTGTTAATGTTGAAAAACCACTTTTCGCACTTGTGTTAGTGTTGAAATACCACTTTTCGCACTTGTGTTAGTGTTGAAAAACCACTTTTCGCACTTGTGTTGGTGCAGGAAACCACTTTTGCACTTGTATTAGTGTGGAAAAAACACTTTTCGCACTTGTGTTAGTGTTGAAAAACCACTTTTCACACTTGTCTTAGTGTTGAAAGACCACTTTTCGCACTTGTGTTGGTGCAGGAAACCACTTTTGCACTTGTATTAGTGTGGAAAAAACACTTTTCGCACTTGTGTTAGTGTTGAAAAACCACTTTTCGCACTTGTGTTAGTGTTGAAAAACCACTTTTCGCACTTGTGTTAGTGTTGAAAAGCACTTTTCGCACTTGTGTTGGTGCAGGAAACCACTTTTGCACTTGTATTAGTGTGGAAAAAACACTTTTCGCACTTGTGTTAGTGTTGAAAAACCACATTTCGCACTTGTGTTAGTGTTGAAAAACCACTTTTCGCACTTGTGTTGGTGCAGGAAACCACTTTTGCACTTGTATTAGTGTGGAAAAAACACTTTTCGCACTTGTGTCAATGTTGATAAACCACTTTTCGCACTTGTGTTTGTGTTGAAAAATGACTTTTCGCCCTTGTGTTGGTGAAGGAAACCACTTTTGCACTTGTATTAGTGTGGAAAAACCACTTTTCGCACTTGTGTTAGTGTTGAAAAACCACTTTTCGCACTTGTGTTAGTGTTGAAAAACCACTTTTCGCACTTGTGTTAGTGTTGAAAAACCACTTTTCGCACTTGTGTTGGTGCAGGAAACCACTTTTGCACTTGTATTAGTGTGGAAAAAACACTTTTCGCACTTGTGTTAGTGTTGAAAAACCACTTTTCGCACTTGTGTTAGTGTTGAAAAACCACTTTTCGCACTTGTGTTAGTGTTGAAAAGCACTTTTCGCACTTGTGTTGGTGCAGGAAACCACTTTTGCACTTGTATTAGTGTGGAAAAAACACTTTTCGCACTTGTGTTAGTGTTGAAAAACCACTTTTCGCACTTGTGTTAGTGTTGAAAAACCACTTTTCGCACTTGTGTTGGTGCAGGAAACCACTTTTGCACTTGTATTAGTGTGGAAAAAACACTTTTCGCACTTGTGTTAGTGTTGAAAAACCACTTTTCGCACTTGTGTTAGTGTTGAAATACCACTTTTTGCACTTGTGTTAGTGTTGAAAAACCACTTTTCGCACTTGTATTGGTATAGGAAACCACTTTTGCACTTGTATTAGTGTGGAAAAAACCACTTTTCGCACTTGTGTTAGTGTTGAAATACCACTTTTCGCACTTGTCATAGTGTTGAAAAACCACTTTTCGCACTTGTGTTAGTGTTGAAAAACCACTTTTCGCACTTGTGTTGGTGCAGGAAACCACTTTTGCACTTGTATTAGTGTGGAAAAACCACTTTTCGCACTTGTGTTAGTGTTGAAAAACCACTTTTCGCACTTGTGTTAGTGTTGAAAAACCACTTTTCGCACTTGTGTTGGTGAAGGAAACCACTTTTGCACTTGTATTAGTGTGGAAAAACCACTTTTCGCACTTGTGTTAGTGTTGAAATACCACTTTTCGCACTTGTCATAGTGTGGAAAAACCACTTTTCGCACTTGTGTTAGTGTTGAAAAACCACTTTTCGCACTTGTGTTGGTGCAGGAAACCACTTTTGCACTTGTATTAGTGTGGAAAAACCACTTTTCGCACTTGTGTTAATGTTGAAAAACCACTTTTCGCACTTGTGTTAGTGTTGAAATACCACTTTTCGCACTTGTGTTAGTGTTGAAAAACCACTTTTCGCACTTGTGTTGGTGCAGGAAACCACTTTTGCACTTGTATTAGTGTGGAAAAAACACTTTTCGCACTTGTGTTAGTGTTGAAAAACCACTTTTCACACTTGTCTTAGTGTTGAAAGACCACTTTTCGCACTTGTGTTGGTGCAGGAAACCACTTTTGCACTTGTATTAGTGTGGAAAAAACACTTTTCGCACTTGTGTTAGTGTTGAAAAACCACTTTTCGCACTTGTGTTAGTGTTGAAAAACCACTTTTCGCACTTGTGTTAGTGTTGAAAAGCACTTTTCGCACTTGTGTTGGTGCAGGAAACCACTTTTGCACTTGTATTAGTGTGGAAAAAACACTTTTCGCACTTGTGTTAGTGTTGAAAAACCACATTTCGCACTTGTGTTAGTGTTGAAAAACCACTTTTCGCACTTGTGTTGGTGCAGGAAACCACTTTTGCACTTGTATTAGTGTGGAAAAAACACTTTTCGCACTTGTGTCAATGTTGATAAACCACTTTTCGCACTTGTGTTTGTGTTGAAAAATGACTTTTCGCCCTTGTGTTGGTGAAGGAAACCACTTTTGCACTTGTATTAGTGTGGAAAAACCACTTTTCGCACTTGTGTTAGTGTTGAAAAACCACTTTTCGCACTTGTGTTAGTGTTGAAAAACCACTTTTCGCACTTGTGTTAGTGTTGAAAAACCACTTTTCGCACTTGTGTTGGTGCAGGAAACCACTTTTGCACTTGTATTAGTGTGGAAAAAACACTTTTCGCACTTGTGTTAGTGTTGAAAAACCACTTTTCGCACTTGTGTTAGTGTTGAAAAACCACTTTTCGCACTTGTGTTAGTGTTGAAAAGCACTTTTCGCACTTGTGTTGGTGCAGGAAACCACTTTTGCACTTGTATTAGTGTGGAAAAAACACTTTTCGCACTTGTGTTAGTGTTGAAAAACCACTTTTCGCACTTGTGTTAGTGTTGAAAAACCACTTTTCGCACTTGTGTTGGTGCAGGAAACCACTTTTGCACTTGTATTAGTGTGGAAAAAACACTTTTCGCACTTGTGTTAGTGTTGAAAAACCACTTTTCGCACTTGTGTTAGTGTTGAAATACCACTTTTTGCACTTGTGTTAGTGTTGAAAAACCACTTTTCGCACTTGTATTGGTATAGGAAACCACTTTTGCACTTGTATTAGTGTGGAAAAAACCACTTTTCGCACTTGTGTTAGTGTTGAAATACCACTTTTCGCACTTGTCATAGTGTTGAAAAACCACTTTTCGCACTTGTGTTAGTGTTGAAAAACCACTTTTCGCACTTGTGTTGGTGCAGGAAACCACTTTTGCACTTGTATTAGTGTGGAAAAACCACTTTTCGCACTTGTGTTAGTGTTGAAAAACCACTTTTCGCACTTGTGTTAGTGTTGAAAAACCACTTTTCGCACTTGTGTTGGTGAAGGAAACCACTTTTGCACTTGTATTAGTGTGGAAAAACCACTTTTCGCACTTGTGTTAGTGTTGAAATACCACTTTTCGCACTTGTCATAGTGTTGAAAAACCACTTTTCGCACTTGTGTTAGTGTTGAAAAACCACTTTTTGCACTTGTGTTGGTGCAGGAAACCACTTTTGCACTTGTATTAGTGTGGAAAAAACACTTTTCGCGCTTGTGTTAGTGTTGAAAAACCACTTTTCGCACTTGTGTTAGTGTTGAAAAACCACTTTTCGCACTTGTGTTGGTGCAGGAAACCACTTTTGCACTTGTATTAGTGTGGAAAAAACACTTTTCGCACTTGTGTTAGTGTTGAAAAACCACTTTTCGCACTTGTGTTAGTGTTGAAATACCACTTTTTGCACTTGTGTTAGTGTTGAAAAACCACTTTTCGCACTTGTGTTGGTGCAGGAAACCACTTTTGCAATTGTATTAGTGTGGAAAAACCACTTTTCGCACTTGTGTTAGTGTTGAAAAACCACTTTTCGCACTTGTGTTAGTGTTGAAAAACCACTTTTCGCACTTGTGGTGGTGCAGGAAACCACTTTTGCACTTGTATTAGTGTGGAAAAACCACTTTTTGCACTTGTGATAGTGTTGAAAACCCACATTTCGCACTTATGTTAGTGTTGAAAAACCACTTTTCGCACTTGTGTTGGTGCAGGAAACCACTTTTGCACTTGTATTGGTGTGGAAAAACCACTTTTCGCACTTGTGTTAGTGTTTTAAAACCACTTTTCGCACTTGTCTTAGTGTTGAAAAACCACTTTTCGCACTTGTGTTGGTGCAGGAAACCACTTTTGCACTTGTATTAGTGTGGAAAAAACCACTTTTCGCACTTGTGTTAGTGTTGAAAAACCACTTTTCGCACTTGTGTTAGTGTTGAAAAACCACTTTTCGCACTTGTGTTGGTGAAGGAAACCACTTTTGCACTTGTATTAGTGTGGAAAAATCACTTTTCGCACTTGTGTTAGTGTTGAAATACCACTTTTCGCACTTGTCATAGTGTTGAAAAACCACTTTTCGCACTTGTGTTAGTGTTGAAAAACCACTTTTCGCACTTGTGTTTGTGCAGGAAACCACTTTTGCACTTGTATTAGTGTGGAAAAAAACACTTTTCGCACTTGTGTTAGTGTTGAAAAACCACTTTTCGCACTTGTGTTAGTGTTGAAAAACCACTTTTCGCACTTGTGTTGGTGCAGGAAACCACTTTTGCACTTGTATTAGTGTGGAAAAAACACTTTTCGCACTTGTGTTAGTGTTGAAAAACCACTTTTCGCACTTGTGTTAGTGTTGAAATACCACTTTTTGCACTTGTTTTAGTGTTGAAAAACCACTTTTCGTGCTTGTGTTGGTGCAGGAAACCACTTTTGCACTTGTATTAGTGTGGAAAAACCACTTTTCGCACTTGTGTTAGTGTTGAAAAACCACTTTTCGCACTTGTGGTGGTGCAGGAAACCACTTTTGCACTTGTATTAGTGTGGAAAAACCACTTTTTGCACTTGTGATAGTGTTGAAAACCCACATTTCGCACTTATGTTAGTGTTGAAAAACCACTTTTCGCACTTGTGTTGGTGCAGGAAACCACTTTTGCACTTGTATTGGTGTGTAAAAACCACTTTTCGCACTTGTGTTAGTGTTTTAAAACCACTTTTCGCACTTGTGTTAGTGTTGAAATACCACTTTTCGCACTTGTGTTAGTGTTGAAAAACCACTTTTCGCACTTGTGTTGGTGCAGGAAACCACTTTTGCACTTGTATTAGTGTGGAAAAAACACTTCACACTTGTGTTAGTGTTGAAAAACCACTTTTCACACTTGTGTTAGTGTTGAAAAACCACTTTTCGCACTTGTGTTGGTGCAGGAAACCACCTTTGCACTTGTATTAGTGTGGAAAAAACACTTTTCGCACTTGTGTTAGTGTTGAAAAACCACTTTTCGCACTTGTCTTAGTGTTGAAAGACCACTTTTCGCACTTGTGTTGGTGCAGGAAACCACTTTTGCACTTTTATTAGTGTGGAAAAAACACTTTTTGCACTTGTGATAGTGTTGAAAAACCACTTTTCGCACTTGTGTTGGTGCAGGAAACCACTTTTGCACTTGTATTAGTGTGGAAAAACCACTTTTCGCACTTGTGTTAGTGTTGAAAAACCACTTTTCGCACTTGTGTTAGTGTTGAAAAACCACTTTTCGCACTTGTGTTAGTGTTGAAAAACCACTTTTCGCACTTGTGTTAGTGTTGAAAAATCACTTTTCGCACTTGTGTTGTTGGAGGAAACCACTTTTGCACTTGTATTAGTGTGGAAAAACCACTTTTCGCACTTGTGTTAGTGTTGAAAAACCACTTTTCGCACTTGTGTTAGTGTTGAAATACCACTTTTCGCACGTGTGTTGGTGCAGGAAACCACTTTTGCACTTGTAAGAGTGTGGAAAAAACACTTTTTGCACTTGTGATAGTGTTGAAAAACCACTTTTCGCACTTGTGTTAGTGTTGAAAAACCACTTTTCGCACTTGTGTTGGTGCAGGAAACCACTTTTGCACTTCTATTAGTGTGGAAAAAACACTTTTTGCACTTGTGATAGTGTTGAAAAACTACTTTTCGCACTTGTGTTAGTGTTGAAAAACCACTTTTCGCACTTTTGTTGGTGCAGGAAACCACTTTTGCACTTGTATTAGTGTGGAAAACCACTTTTTGCACTTGTGATAGTGTTGAAAACCCACTTTTCGCACTTGTGTTAGTGTTGAAATACCACTTTTTGCACTTGTGTTAGTGTTGAAAAACCACTTTTCGCACTTGTGTTGGTGCAGGAAACCACTTTTGCACTTGTATTAGTGTGGAAAAAATACTTTTCGCACTTGTGTTAGTGTTGAAAAACCACTTTTCGCACTTGTGTTAGTGTTGAAAAACCACTTTTCGCACTTGTGTTGGTGCAGGAAACCACTTTTGCACTTGTATTAGTGTGGAAAAACCACTTTTCGCACTTGTGTTAGTGTTGAAAAACCACTTTTCGCACTTGTGTTAGTGTTGAAAAACCACTTTTCGCACTTGTGTTGGTGCAGGAAACCACTTTTGCACTTGTATTAGTGTGGAAAAAACACTTTTTGCACTTGTGATAGTGTTGAAAAACCACTTTTCGCACTTGTGTTAGTGTTGAAAAAACACTTTTCGCACTTGTGTTGGTGCAGGAAACCACTTTTGCACTTGTATTATTGTGGAAAAACCACTTTTTGCACTTGTGATAGTGTTGAAAACCCACTTTTCGCACTTATGTTAGTGTTGAAAACCACTTTTCGCACTTGTGTTGGTGCAGGAAACCACTTTTGCACTTGTATTAGTGTGGAAAAACCACTTTTCGCACTTGTGTTAGTGTTAAAAAACCACTTTTCGCACTTGTGTTAGTGTTGAAAAACCACTTTTCGCACTTGTGTTGGTGCAGGAAATCACTTTTGCACTTGTATTGGTGTGGAAAAACCACTTTTCGCACTTGTGTTAGTGTTTTAAAACCACTTTTCGCACTTGTGATAGTGTTGAAAAACCACTTTTCGCACTTGTGTTAGTGTTGAAAAACCACTTTTCGCACTTGTGTTGGTGCAGGAAACCATTTTTGCACTTGTATCTGTGTGGAAAAACCACTTTTTGCACTTGTGATAGTGTTGAAAAACCACTTTTCGCACTTGTGTTAGTGTTGAAAAACCACTTTTCGCACTTGTGTTGGTGCAGGAAACCACTTTTGCACTTGTATTAGTGTGGAAAAACCACTTTTCGCACTTGTGTTAATGTTGAAAAACCACTTTTCGCACTTGTGTTAGTGTTGAAATACCACTTTTCGCACTGGTGTTAGTGTTGAAAAACCACTTTTCGCACTTGTGTTGGTGCAGGAAACCACTTTTGCACTTGTATTAGTGTGGAAAAAACACTTTTCGCACTTGTGTTAGTGTTGAAAAACCACTTTTCACACTTGTCTTAGTGTTGAAAGACCACTTTTCGCACTTGTGTTGGTGCAGGAAACCACTTTTGCACTTGTATTAGGGTGGAAAAAACACTTTTCGCACTTGTGTTAGTGTTGAAAAACCACTTTTCGCACTTGTGTTAGTGTTGAAAAACCACTTTTCGCACTTGTGTTAGTGTTGAAAAGCACTTTTCGCACTTGTGTTGGTGCAGGAAACCACTTTTGCACTTGTATTAGTGTGGAAAAAACACTTTTCGCACTTGTGTTAGTGTTGAAAAACCACATTTCGCACTTGTGTTAGTGTTGAAAAACCACTTTTCGCACTTGTGTTGGTGCAGGAAACCACTTTTGCACTTGTATTAGTGTGGAAAAAACACTTTTCGCACTTGTGTCAATGTTGATAAACCACTTTTCGCACTTGTGTTTGTGTTGAAAAACGACTTTTCGCTCTTGTGTTGGTGAAGGAAACCACTTTTGCACTTGTATTAGTGTGGAAAAACCACTTTTCGCACTTGTGTTAGTGTTGAAAAACCACTTTTCGCACTTGTGTTAGTGTTGAAAAACCACTTTTCGCACTTGTGTTAGTGTTGAAAAACCACTTTTCGCACTTGTGTTGGTGCAGGAAACCACTTTTGCACTTGTATTAGTGTGGAAAAAACACTTTTCGCACTTGTGTTAGTGTTGAAAAACCACTTTTCGCACTTCTGTTAGTGTTGAAATACCACTTTTCGCACTTGTGTTAGTGTTGAAAAACCACTTTTCGCACTTGTGTTGGTGCAGGAAACCACTTTTGCACTTGTATTAGTGTGGAAAAAACACTTTTCGCACTTGTGTTAGTGTTGAAAAACCACTTTTCGCACTTGTGTTAGTGTTGAAATACCACTTTTTGCACTTGTGTTAGTGTTGAAAAACCACTTTTCGCACTTGTATTGGTGCAGGAAACCACTTTTGCACTTGTATTAGTGTGGAAAAACCACTTTTCGCACTTGTGTTAGTGTTGAAATACCACTTTTCGCACTTGTCATAGTGTTGAAAAACCACTTTTCGCACTTGTGTTAGTGTTGAAAAAACACTTTTCGCACTTGTGTTGGTGCAGGAAACCACTTTTGCACTTGTATTAGTGTGGAAAAACCACTTTTCGCACTTGTGTTAGTGTTGAAAAACCACTTTTCGCACTTGTGTTAGTGTTGAAAAACCACTTTTCGCACTTGTGTTGGTGAAGGAAACCACTTTTGCACTTGTATTAGTGTGGAAAAACCACTTTTCGCACTTGTGTTAGTGTTGAAATACCACTTTTCGCACTTGTCATAGTGTTGAAAAACCACTTTTCGCACTTGTGTTAGTGTTGAAAAACCACTTTTCGCACTTGTGTTGGTGCAGGAAACCACTTTTGCACTTGTATTAGTGTGGAAAAAACACTTTTCGCACTTGTGTTAGTGTTGAAAAACCACTTTTCGCACTTGTGTTAGTGTTGAAAAACCACTTTTCGCACTTGTGTTGGTGCAGGAAACCACTTTTGCACTTGTATTAGTGTGGAAAAAAACACTTTTCGCACTTGTGTTAGTGTTGAAAAACCACTTTTCGCACTTGTGTTAGTGTTGAAATACCACTTTTCGCACGTGTGTTGGTGCAGGAAACCACTTTTGCACTTGTATGAGTGTGGAAAAAACACTTTTTGCACTTGTGATAGTGTTGAAAAACCACTTTTCGCACTTGTGTTAGTGTTGAAAAACCACTTTTCGCACTTGTGTTGGTGCAGGAAACCACTTTTGCACTTGTATTAGTGTGGAAAAAACACTTTTTGCACTTGTGATAGTGTTGAAAAACTACTTTTCGCACTTGTGTTAGTGTTGAAAAACCACTTTTCGCACTTTTGTTGGTGCAGGAAACCACTTTTGCACTTGTATTAGTGTGGAAAAAAACACTTTTTGCACTTGTGATAGTGTTGAAAACCCACTTTTCGCACTTGTGTTAGTGTTGAAATACCACTTTTTGCACTTGTGTTAGTGTTGAAAAACCACTTTTCGCACTTGTGTTGTTGCAGGAAACCACTTTTGCACTTGTATTAGTGTGGAAAAAATACTTTTCGCACTTGTGTTAGTGTTGAAAAACCACTTTTCGCACTTGTGTTAGTGTTGAAAAACCACTTTTCGCACTTGTGTTGGTGCAGGAAACCACTTTTGCACTTGTATTAGTGTGGAAAAAACACTTTTCGCACTTGTGTTAGTGTTGAAAAACCACTTTTCACACTTGTCTTAGTGTTGAAAGACCACTTTTCGCACTTGTGTTGGTGCAGGAAACCACTTTTGCACTTGTATTAGTGTGGAAAAAACACTTTTCGCACTTGTGTTAGTGTTGAAAAACCACTTTTCGCACTTGTGTTAGTGTTGAAAAACCACTTTTCGCACTTGTGTTAGTGTTGAAAAGCACTTTTCGCACTTGTGTTGGTGCAGGAAACCACTTTTGCACTTGTATTAGTGTGGAAAAAACACTTTTCGCACTTGTGTTAGTGTTGAAAAACCACATTTCGCACTTGTGTTAGTGTTGAAAAACCACTTTTCGCACTTGTGTTGGTGCAGGAAACCACTTTTGCACTTGTATTAGTGTGGAAAAAACACTTTTCGCACTTGTGTCAATGTTGATAAACCACTTTTTGCACTTGTGTTTGTGTTGAAAAACGACTTTTCGCTCTTGTGTTGGTGAAGGAAACCACTTTTGCACTTGTATTAGTGTGGAAAACCACTTTTCGCACTTGTGTTAGTGTTGAAAAACCACTTTTCGCACTTGTGTTAGTGTTGAAAAACCACTTTTCGCACTTGTGTTAGTGTTGAAAAACCACTTTTCGCACTTGTGTTGGTGCAGGAAACCACTTTTGCACTTGTATTAGTGTGGAAAAAACACTTTTCGCACTTGTGTTAGTGTTGAAAAACCACTTTTCGCACTTCTGTTAGTGTTGAAATACCACTTTTCGCACTTGTGTTAGTGTTGAAAAACCACTTTTCGCACTTGTGTTGGTGCAGGAAACCACTTTTGCACTTGTATTAGTGTGGAAAAAACACTTTTCGCACTTGTGTTAGTGTTGAAAAACCACTTTTCACACTTGTGTTAGTGTTGAAATACCACTTTTTGCACTTGTGTTAGTGTTGAAAAACCACTTTTCGCACTTGTATTGGTGCAGGAAACCACTTTTGCACTTGTATTAGTGTGGAAAAACCACTTTTCGCACTTGTGTTAGTGTTGAAATACCACTTTTCGCACTTGTCATAGTGTTGAAAAACCACTTTTCGCACTTGTGTTAGTGTTGAAAAAACACTTTTCGCACTTGTGTTGGTGCAGGAAACCACTTTTGCACTTGTATTAGTGTGGAAAAACCACTTTTCGCACTTGTGTTAGTGTTGAAAAACCACTTTTCGCACTTGTGTTAGTGTTGAAAAACCACTTTTCGCACTTGTGTTGGTGAAGGAAACCACTTTTGCACTTGTATTAGTGTGGAAAAACCACTTTTCGCACTTGTGTTAGTGTTGAAATACCACTTTTCGCACTTGTCATAGTGTTGAAAAACCACTTTTCGCACTTGTGTTAGTGTTGAAAAACCACTTTTCGCACTTGTGTTGGTGCAGGAAACCACTTTTGCACTTGTATTAGTGTGGAAAAAACACTTTTCGCACTTGTGTTAGTGTTGAAAAACCACTTTTCGCACTTGTGTTAGTGTTGAAAAACCACTTTTCGCACTTGTGTTGGTGCAGGAAACCACTTTTGCACTTGTATTAGTGTGGAAAAAACACTTTTCGCACTTGTGTTAGTGTTGAAAAACCACTTTTCGCACTTGTGTTAGTGTTGAAATACCACTTTTCGCACGTGTGTTGGTGCAGGAAACCACTTTTGCACTTGTATGAGTGTGGAAAAAACACTTTTTGCACTTGTGATAGTGTTGAAAAACCACTTTTCGCACTTGTGTTAGTGTTGAAAAACCACTTTTCGCACTTGTGTTGGTGCAGGAAACCACTTTTGCACTTGTATTAGTGTGGAAAAAACACTTTTTGCACTTGTGATAGTGTTGAAAAACTACTTTTCGCACTTGTGTTAGTGTTGAAAAACCACTTTTCGCACTTTTGTTGGTGCAGGAAACCACTTTTGCACTTGTATTAGTGTGGAAAAAACACTTTTTGCACTTGTGATAGTGTTGAAAACCCACTTTTCGCACTTGTGTTAGTGTTGAAATACCACTTTTTGCACTTGTGTTAGTGTTGAAAAACCACTTTTCGCACTTGTGTTGGTGCAGGAAACCACTTTTGCACTTGTATTAGTGTGGAAAAAATACTTTTCGCACTTGTGTTAGTGTTGAAAAACCACTTTTCGCACTTGTGTTAGTGTTGAAAAACCACTTTTCGCACTTGTGTTGGTGCAGGAAACCACTTTTGCACTTGTATTAGTGTGGAAAAACCACTTTTCGCACTTGTGTTAGTGTTGAAAAACCACTTTTCGCACTTGTGTTAGGGTTGAAAAACCACTTTTCGCACTTGTGTTGGTGCAGGAAACCACTTTTGCACTTGTATTAGTGTGGAAAAAACACTTTTTGCACTTGTGATAGTGTTGAAAAACCACTTTTCGCACTTGTGTTAGTGTTGAAAAACCACTTTTCGCACTTGTGTTGGTGCAAGAAACCACTTTTGCACTTGTATTAGTGCTGAAAAACCACTTTTCGCACTTGTGTTAGTGTTAAAAAACCACTTTTCGCACTTGTGTTAGTGTTGAAAAACCACTTTTCGCACTTGTGTTGGTGCAGGAAACCATTTTGCACTTGTATTGGTGTGGAAAAACCACTTTTCGCACTTGTGTTAGTGTTTTAAAACCACTTTTCGCACTTGTGTTAGTGTTGAAAAACCACTTTTCGCACTTGTGTTAGTGTTGAAAAACCACTTTTCGCACTTGTGTTGGTGCAGGAAACCACTTTTGCACTTGTATTAGTGTGGAAAAAACACTTTTTGCACTTGTGATAGTGTTGAAAAACCACTTTTCGCACTTGTGTTAGTGTTGAAAAACCACTTTTCGCACTTGTGTTGGTGCAGGAAACCACTTTTGCACTTGTATCTGTGTGGAAAAACCACTTTTTGCACTTGTGATAGTGTTGAAAAACCACTTTTCGCACTTGTGTTAGTGTTGAAAAACCACTTTTCGCACTTGTGTTGTTGCAGGAAACCACTTTTGCACTTGTATTAGTGTGGAAAAACCACTTTTCGCACTTGTGTTAATGTTGAAAAGCCACTTTTCGCACTTGTGTTAGTGTTGAAATACCACTTTTCGCACTTGTGTTAGTGTTGAAAAACCACTTTTCGCACTTGTGTTGGTGCAGGAAACCACTTTTGCACTTGTATTAGTGTGGAAAAAACACTTTTCGCACTTGTGTTAGTGTTGAAAAACCACTTTTCACACTTGTCTTAGTGTTGAAAGACCACTTTTCGCACTTGTGTTGGTGCAGGAAACCACTTTTGCACTTGTATTAGTGTGGAAAAAACACTTTTCGCACTTGTGTTAGTGTTGAAAAACCACTTTTCGCACTTGTGTTAGTGTTGAAAAACCACTTTTCGCACTTGTGTTGGTGCAGGAAACCACTTTTGCACTTGTATTAGTGTGGAAAAAACACTTTTCGCACTTGTGTTAGTGTTGAAAAACCACTTTTCGCACTTGTGTTAGTGTTGAAATACCACTTTTTGCACTTGTGTTAGTGTTGAAAAACCACTTTTCGCACTTGTATTGGTGCAGGAAACCACTTTTGCACTTGTATTAGTGTGGAAAAAACCACTTTTCGCACTTGTGTTAGTGTTGAAATACCACTTTTCGCACTTGTCATAGTGTTGAAAAACCACTTTTCGCACTTGTGTTAGTGTTGAAAAACCACTTTTCGCACTTGTGTTGGTGCAGGAAACCACTTTTGCACTTGTATTAGTGTGGAAAAACCACTTTTCGCACTTGTGTTAGTGTTGAAAAACCACTTTTTGCACTTGTGTTAGTGTTGAAAAACCACTTTTCGCACTTGTGTTGGTGAAGGAAACCACTTTTGCACTTGTATTAGTGTGGAAAAACCACTTTTCGCACTTGTGTTAGTGTTGAAATACCACTTTTTGCACTTGTGTTAGTGTTGAAAAACCACTTTTCGCACTTGTGTTGGTGCAGGAAACCACTTTTGCACTTGTATTAGTGTGGAAAAAATACTTTTCGCACTTGTGTTAGTGTTGAAAAACCACTTTTCGCACTTGTGTTAGTGTTGAAAAACCACTTTTCGCACTTGTGTTGGTGCAGGAAACCACTTTTGCACTTGTATTAGTGTGGAAAAACCACTTTTCGCACTTGTGTTAGTGTTGAAAAACCACTTTTCGCACTTGTGTTAGTGTTGAAAAACCACTTTTCGCACTTGTGTTGGTGCAGGAAACCACTTTTGCACTTGTATTAGTGTGGAAAAAACACTTTTTGCACTTGTGATAGTGTTGAAAAACCACTTTTCGCACTTGTGTTAGTGTTGAAAAAACACTTTTCGCACTTGTGTTGGTGCAGGAAACCACTTTTGCACTTGTATTAGTGTGGAAAAAACACTTTTTGCACTTGTGATAGTGTTGAAAAACCACTTTTCGCACTTGTGTTAGTGTTGAAAAAACACTTTTCGCACTTGTGTTGGTGCAGGAAACCACTTTTGCACTTGTATTAGTGTGGAAAAACCACTTTTTGCACTTGTGATAGTGTTGAAAACCCACTTTTCGCACTTATGTTAGTGTTGAAAACCACTTTTCGCACTTGTGTTGGTGCAGGAAACCACTTTTGCACTTGTATTAGTGTGGAAAAACCACTTTTCGCACTTGTGTTAGTGTTAAAAAACCACTTTTCGCACTTGTGTTAGTGTTGAAAAACCACTTTTCGCACTTGTGTTGGTGCAGGAAATCACTTTTGCACTTGTATTGGTGTGGAAAAACCACTTTTCGCACTTGTGTTAGTGTTTTAAAACCACTTTTCGCACTTGTGATAGTGTTGAAAAACCACTTTTCGCACTTGTGTTAGTGTTGAAAAACCACTTTTCGCACTTGTGTTGGTGCAGGAAACCATTTTTGCACTTGTATCTGTGTGGAAAAACCACTTTTTGCACTTGTGATAGTGTTGAAAAACCACTTTTCGCACTTGTGTTAGTGTTGAAAAACCACTTTTCGCACTTGTGTTGGTGCAGGAAACCACTTTTGCACTTGTATTAGTGTGGAAAAACCACTTTTCGCACTTGTGTTAATGTTGAAAAACCACTTTTCGCACTTGTGTTAGTGTTGAAATACCACTTTTCGCACTGGTGTTAGTGTTGAAAAACCACTTTTCGCACTTGTGTTGGTGCAGGAAACCACTTTTGCACTTGTATTAGTGTGGAAAAAACACTTTTCGCACTTGTGTTAGTGTTGAAAAACCACTTTTCACACTTGTCTTAGTGTTGAAAGACCACTTTTCGCACTTGTGTTGGTGCAGGAAACCACTTTTGCACTTGTATTAGTGTGGAAAAAACACTTTTCGCACTTGTGTTAGTGTTGAAAAACCACTTTTCGCACTTGTGTTAGTGTTGAAAAACCACTTTTCGCACTTGTGTTAGTGTTGAAAAGCACTTTTCGCACTTGTGTTGGTGCAGGAAACCACTTTTGCACTTGTATTAGTGTGGAAAAAACACTTTTCGCACTTGTGTTAGTGTTGAAAAACCACATTTCGCACTTGTGTTAGTGTTGAAAAACCACTTTTCGCACTTGTGTTGGTGCAGGAAACCACTTTTGCACTTGTATTAGTGTGGAAAAAACACTTTTCGCACTTGTGTCAATGTTGATAAACCACTTTTCGCACTTGTGTTTGTGTTGAAAAACGACTTTTCGCCCTTGTGTTGGTGAAGGAAACCACTTTTGCACTTGTATTAGTGTGGAAAAACCACTTTTCGCACTTGTGTTAGTGTTGAAAAACCACTTTTCGCACTTGTGTTAGTGTTGAAAAACCACTTTTCGCACTTGTGTTAGTGTTGAAAAACCACTTTTCGCACTTGTGTTGGTGCAGGAAACCACTTTTGCACTTGTATTAGTGTGGAAAAAACACTTTTCGCACTTGTGTTAGTGTTGAAAAACCACTTTTCGCACTTCTGTTAGTGTTGAAATACCACTTTTCGCACTTGTGTTAGTGTTGAAAAACCACTTTTCGCACTTGTGTTGGTGCAGGAAACCACTTTTGCACTTGTATTAGTGTGGAAAAAACACTTTTCGCACTTGTGTTAGTGTTGAAAAACCACTTTTCGCACTTGTGTTAGTGTTGAAATACCACTTTTTGCACTTGTGTTAGTGTTGAAAAACCACTTTTCGCACTTGTATTGGTGCAGGAAACCACTTTTGCACTTGTATTAGTGTGGAAAAACCACTTTTCGCACTTGTGTTAGTGTTGAAAAAACACTTTTCGCACTTGTGTTGGTGCAGGAAACCACTTTTGCACTTGTATTAGTGTGGAAAAACCACTTTTCGCACTTGTGTTAGTGTTGAAAAACCACTTTTCGCACTTGTGTTAGTGTTGAAAAACCACTTTTCGCACTTGTGTTGGTGAAGGAAACCACTTTTGCACTTGTATTAGTGTGGAAAAACCACTTTTCGCACTTGTGTTAGTGTTGAAATACCACTTTTCGCACTTGTCATAGTGTTGAAAAACCACTTTTCGCACTTGTGTTAGTGTTGAAAAACCACTTTTCGCACTTGTGTTGGTGCAGGAAACCACTTTTGCACTTGTATTAGTGTGGAAAAAACACTTTTCGCACTTGTGTTAGTGTTGAAAAACCACTTTTCGCACTTGTGTTAGTGTTGAAAAACCACTTTTCGCACTTGTGTTGGTGCAGGAAACCACTTTTGCACTTGTATTAGTGTGGAAAAAACACTTTTCGCACTTGTGTTAGTGTTGAAAAACCACTTTTCGCACTTGTGTTAGTGTTGAAATACCACTTTTCGCACATGTGTTGGTGCAGGAAACCACTTTTGCACTTGTATGAGTGTGGAAAAAACACTTTTTGCACTTGTGATAGTGTTGAAAAACCACTTTTCGCACTTGTGTTAGTGTTGAAAAACCACTTTTCGCACTTGTGTTGGTGCAGGAAACCACTTTTGCACTTGCATTAGTGTGGAAAAAACACTTTTTGCACTTGTGATAGTGTTGAAAAACTACTTTTCGCACTTGTGTTAGTGTTGAAAAACCACTTTTCGCACTTTTGTTGGTGCAGGAAACCACTTTTGCACTTGTATTAGTGTGGAAAAAACACTTTTTGCACTTGTGATAGTGTTGAAAACCCACTTTTCGCACTTGTGTTAGTGTTGAAATACCACTTTTTGCACTTGTGTTAGTGTTGAAAAACCACTTTTCGCACTTGTGTTGGTGCAGGAAACCACTTTTGCACTTGTATTAGTGTGGAAAAAATACTTTTCGCACTTGTGTTAGTGTTGAAAAACCACTTTTCGCACTTGTGTTAGTGTTGAAAAACCACTTTTCGCACTTGTGTTGGTGCAGGAAACCACTTTTGCACTTGTATTAGTGTGGAAAAACCACTTTTCGCACTTGTGTTAGTGTTGAAAAACCACTTTTCGCACTTGTGTTAGGGTTGAAAAACCACTTTTCGCACTTGTGTTGGTGCAGGAAACCACTTTTGCACTTGTATTAGTGTGGAAAAAACACTTTTTGCACTTGTGATAGTGTTGAAAAACCACTTTTCGCACTTGTGTTAGTGTTGAAAAACCACTTTTCGCACTTGTGTTGGTGCAGGAAACCACTTTTGCACTTGTATTAGTGCTGAAAAACCACTTTTCGCACTTGTGTTAGTGTTAAAAAACCACTTTTCGCACTTGTGTTAGTGTTGAAAAACCACTTTTCGCACTTGTGTTGGTGCAGGAAACCATTTTGCACTTGTATTGGTGTGGAAAAACCACTTTTCGCACTTGTGTTAGTGTTTTAAAACCACTTTTCGCACTTGTGTTAGTGTTGAAAAACCACTTTTCGCACTTGTGTTAGTGTTGAAAAACCACTTTTCGCACTTGTGTTGGTGCAGGAAACCACTTTTGCACTTGTATTAGTGTGGAAAAAACACTTTTTGCACTTGTGATAGTGTTGAAAAACCACTTTTCGCACTTGTGTTAGTGTTGAAAAACCACTTTTCGCACTTGTGTTGGTGCAGGAAACCACTTTTGCACTTGTATTAGTGTGGAAAAAACACTTTTCGCACTTGTGTTAGTGTTGAAAAACCACTTTTCGCACTTGTGTTAGTGTTGAAATACCACTTTTCGCACGTGTGTTGGTGCAGGAAACCACTTTTGCACTTGTATGAGTGTGGAAAAAACACTTTTTGCACTTGTGATAGTGTTGAAAAACCACTTTTCGCACTTGTGTTAGTGTTGAAAAACCACTTTTCGCACTTGTGTTGGTGCAGGAAACCACTTTTGCACTTGTATTAGTGTGGAAAAAACACTTTTTGCACTTGTGATAGTGTTGAAAAACTACTTTTCGCACTTGTGTTAGTGTTGAAAAACCACTTTTCGCACTTTTGTTGGTGCAGGAAACCACTTTTGCACTTGTATTAGTGTGGAAAAAACACTTTTTGCACTTGTGATAGTGTTGAAAACCCACTTTTCGCACTTGTGTTAGTGTTGAAATACCACTTTTTGCACTTGTGTTAGTGTTGAAAAACCACTTTTCGCACTTGTGTTGGTGCAGGAAACCACTTTTGCACTTGTATTAGTGTGGAAAAAATACTTTTCGCACTTGTGTTAGTGTTGAAAAACCACTTTTCGCACTTGTGTTAGTGTTGAAAAACCACTTTTCGCACTTGTGTTGGTGCAGGAAACCACTTTTGCACTTGTATTAGTGTGGAAAAACCACTTTTCGCACTTGTGTTAGTGTTGAAAAACCACTTTTCGCACTTGTGTTAGGGTTGAAAAACCACTTTTCGCACTTGTGTTGGTGCAGGAAACCACTTTTGCACTTGTATTAGTGTGGAAAAAACACTTTTTGCACTTGTGATAGTGTTGAAAAACCACTTTTCGCACTTGTGTTAGTGTTGAAAAACCACTTTTCGCACTTGTGTTGGTGCAGGAAACCACTTTTGCACTTGTATTAGTGCTGAAAAACCACTTTTCGCACTTGTGTTAGTGTTAAAAAACCACTTTTCGCACTTGTGTTAGTGTTGAAAAACCACTTTTCGCACTTGTGTTGGTGCAGGAAACCATTTTGCACTTGTATTGGTGTGGAAAAACCACTTTTCGCACTTGTGTTAGTGTTTTAAAACCACTTTTCGCACTTGTGTTAGTGTTGAAAAACCACTTTTCGCACTTGTGTTAGTGTTGAAAAACCACTTTTCGCACTTGTGTTGGTGCAGGAAACCACTTTTGCACTTGTATTAGTGTGGAAAAAACACTTTTTGCACTTGTGATAGTGTTGAAAAACCACTTTTCGCACTTGTGTTAGTGTTGAAAAACCACTTTTCGCACTTGTGTTGGTGCAGGAAACCACTTTTGCACTTGTATCTGTGTGGAAAAACCACTTTTTGCACTTGTGATAGTGTTGAAAAACCACTTTTCGCACTTGTGTTAGTGTTGAAAAACCACTTTTCGCACTTGTGTTGTTGCAGGAAACCACTTTTGCACTTGTATTAGTGTGGAAAAACCACTTTTCGCACTTGTGTTAATGTTGAAAAACCACTTTTCGCACTTGTGTTAGTGTTGAAATACCACTTTTCGCACTTGTGTTAGTGTTGAAAAACCACTTTTCGCACTTGTGTTGGTGCAGGAAACCACTTTTGCACTTGTATTAGTGTGGAAAAAACACTTTTCGCACTTGTGTTAGTGTTGAAAAACCACTTTTCACACTTGTCTTAGTGTTGAAAGACCACTTTTCGCACTTGTGTTGGTGCAGGAAACCACTTTTGCACTTGTATTAGTGTGGAAAAAACACTTTTCGCACTTGTGTTAGTGTTGAAAAACCACTTTTCGCACTTGTGTTAGTGTTGAAAAACCACTTTTCGCACTTGTGTTGGTGCAGGAAACCACTTTTGCACTTGTATTAGTGTGGAAAAAACACTTTTCGCACTTGTGTTAGTGTTGAAAAACCACTTTTCGCACTTGTGTTAGTGTTGAAATACCACTTTTTGCACTTGTGTTAGTGTTGAAAAACCACTTTTCGCACTTGTATTGGTGCAGGAAACCACTTTTGCACTTGTATTAGTGTGGAAAAAACCACTTTTCGCACTTGTGTTAGTGTTGAAATACCACTTTTCGCACTTGTCATAGTGTTGAAAAACCACTTTTCGCACTTGTGTTAGTGTTGAAAAACCACTTTTCGCACTTGTGTTGGTGCAGGAAACCACTTTTGCACTTGTATTAGTGTGGAAAAACCACTTTTCGCACTTGTGTTAGTGTTGAAAAACCACTTTTTGCACTTGTGTTAGTGTTGAAAAACCACTTTTCGCACTTGTGTTGGTGAAGGAAACCACTTTTGCACTTGTATTAGTGTGGAAAAACCACTTTTCGCACTTGTGTTAGTGTTGAAATACCACTTTTTGCACTTGTGTTAGTGTTGAAAAACCACTTTTCGCACTTGTGTTGGTGCAGGAAACCACTTTTGCACTTGTATTAGTGTGGAAAAAATACTTTTCGCACTTGTGTTAGTGTTGAAAAACCACTTTTCGCACTTGTGTTAGTGTTGAAAAACCACTTTTCGCACTTGTGTTGGTGCAGGAAACCACTTTTGCACTTGTATTAGTGTGGAAAAACCACTTTTCGCACTTGTGTTAGTGTTGAAAAACCACTTTTCGCACTTGTGTTAGTGTTGAAAAACCACTTTTCGCACTTGTGTTGGTGCAGGAAACCACTTTTGCACTTGTATTAGTGTTGATAAAACACTTTTTGCACTTGTGATAGTGTTGAAAAACCACTTTTCGCACTTGTGTTAGTGTTGAAAAAACACTTTTCGCACTTGTGTTGGTGCAGGAAACCACTTTTGCACTTGTATTAGTGTGGAAAAAACACTTTTTGCACTTGTGATAGTGTTGAAAAACCACTTTTCGCACTTGTGTTAGTGTTGAAAAAACACTTTTCGCACTTGTGTTGGTGCAGGAAACCACTTTTGCACTTGTATTAGTGTGGAAAAACCACTTTTTGCACTTGTGATAGTGTTGAAAACCCACTTTTCGCACTTATGTTAGTGTTGAAAACCACTTTTCGCACTTGTGTTGGTGCAGGAAACCACTTTTGCACTTGTATTAGTGTGGAAAAACCACTTTTCGCACTTGTGTTAGTGTTAAAAAACCACTTTTCGCACTTGTGTTAGTGTTGAAAAACCACTTTTCGCACTTGTGTTGGTGCAGGAAATCACTTTTGCACTTGTATTGGTGTGGAAAAACCACTTTTCGCACTTGTGTTAGTGTTTTAAAACCACTTTTCGCACTTGTGATAGTGTTGAAAAACCACTTTTCGCACTTGTGTTAGTGTTGAAAAACCACTTTTCGCACTTGTGTTGGTGCAGGAAACCATTTTTGCACTTGTATCTGTGTGGAAAAACCACTTTTTGCACTTGTGATAGTGTTGAAAAACCACTTTTTGCACTTGTGTTAGTGTTGAAAAACCACTTTTCGCACTTGTGTTGGTGCAGGAAACCACTTTTGCACTTGTATTAGTGTGGAAAAACCACTTTTCGCACTTGTGTTAATGTTGAAAAACCACTTTTCGCACTTGTGTTAGTGTTGAAATACCACTTTTCGCACTGGTGTTAGTGTTGAAAAACCACTTTTCGCACTTGTGTTGGTGCAGGAAACCACTTTTGCACTTGTATTAGTGTGGAAAAAACACTTTTCGCACTTGTGTTAGTGTTGAAAAACCACTTTTCACACTTGTCTTAGTGTTGAAAGACCACTTTTCGCACTTGTGTTGGTGCAGGAAACCACTTTTGCACTTGTATTAGTGTGGAAAAAACACTTTTCGCACTTGTGTTAGTGTTGAAAAACCACTTTTCGCACTTGTGTTAGTGTTGAAAAACCACTTTTCGCACTTGTGTTAGTGTTGAAAAGCACTTTTCGCACTTGTGTTGGTGCAGGAAACCACTTTTGCACTTGTATTAGTGTGGAAAAAACACTTTTCGCACTTGTGTTAGTGTTGAAAAACCACATTTCGCACTTGTGTTAGTGTTGAAAAACCACTTTTCGCACTTGTGTTGGTGCAGGAAACCACTTTTGCACTTGTATCTGTGTGGAAAAAACCACTTTTTGCACTTGTGATAGTGTTGAAAAACCACTTTTCGCACTTGTGTTAGTGTTGAAAAACCACTTTTCGCACTTGTGTTGTTGCAGGAAACCACTTTTGCACTTGTATTAGTGTGGAAAAACCACTTTTCGCACTTGTGTTAATGTTGAAAAACCACTTTTCGCACTTGTGTTAGTGTTGAAATACCACTTTTCGCACTTGTGTTAGTGTTGAAAAACCACTTTTCGCACTTGTGTTGGTGCAGGAAACCACTTTTGCACTTGTATTAGTGTGGAAAAAACACTTTTCGCACTTGTGTTAGTGTTGAAAAACCACTTTTCACACTTGTCTTAGTGTTGAAAGACCACTTTTCGCACTTGTGTTGGTGCAGGAAACCACTTTTGCACTTGTATTAGTGTGGAAAAAACACTTTTCGCACTTGTGTTAGTGTTGAAAAACCACTTTTCGCACTTGTGTTAGTGTTGAAAAACCACTTTTCGCACTTGTGTTGGTGCAGGAAACCACTTTTGCACTTGTATTAGTGTGGAAAAAACACTTTTCGCACTTGTGTTAGTGTTGAAAAACCACTTTTCGCACTTGTGTTAGTGTTGAAATACCACTTTTTGCACTTGTGTTAGTGTTGAAAAACCACTTTTCGCACTTGTATTGGTGCAGGAAACCACTTTTGCACTTGTATTAGTGTGGAAAAAACCACTTTTCGCACTTGTGTTAGTGTTGAAATACCACTTTTCGCACTTGTCATAGTGTTGAAAAACCACTTTTCGCACTTGTGTTAGTGTTGAAAAACCACTTTTCGCACTTGTGTTGGTGCAGGAAACCACTTTTGCACTTGTATTAGTGTGGAAAAACCACTTTTCGCACTTGTGTTAGTGTTGAAAAACCACTTTTTGCACTTGTGTTAGTGTTGAAAAACCACTTTTCGCACTTGTGTTGGTGAAGGAAACCACTTTTGCACTTGTATTAGTGTGGAAAAACCACTTTTCGCACTTGTGTTAGTGTTGAAATACCACTTTTTGCACTTGTGTTAGTGTTGAAAAACCACTTTTCGCACTTGTGTTGGTGCAGGAAACCACTTTTGCACTTGTATTAGTGTGGAAAAAATACTTTTCGCACTTGTGTTAGTGTTGAAAAACCACTTTTCGCACTTGTGTTAGTGTTGAAAAACCACTTTTCGCACTTGTGTTGGTGCAGGAAACCACTTTTGCACTTGTATTAGTGTGGAAAAACCACTTTTCGCACTTGTGTTAGTGTTGAAAAACCACTTTTCGCACTTGTGTTAGTGTTGAAAAACCACTTTTCGCACTTGTGTTGGTGCAGGAAACCACTTTTGCACTTGTATTAGTGTTGATAAAACACTTTTTGCACTTGTGATAGTGTTGAAAAACCACTTTTCGCACTTGTGTTAGTGTTGAAAAAACACTTTTCGCACTTGTGTTGGTGCAGGAAACCACTTTTGCACTTGTATTAGTGTGGAAAAAACACTTTTTGCACTTGTGATAGTGTTGAAAAACCACTTTTCGCACTTGTGTTAGTGTTGAAAAAACACTTTTCGCACTTGTGTTGGTGCAGGAAACCACTTTTGCACTTGTATTAGTGTGGAAAAACCACTTTTTGCACTTGTGATAGTGTTGAAAACCCACTTTTCGCACTTATGTTAGTGTTGAAAACCACTTTTCGCACTTGTGTTGGTGCAGGAAACCACTTTTGCACTTGTATTAGTGTGGAAAAACCACTTTTCGCACTTGTGTTAGTGTTAAAAAACCACTTTTCGCACTTGTGTTAGTGTTGAAAAACCACTTTTCGCACTTGTGTTGGTGCAGGAAATCACTTTTGCACTTGTATTGGTGTGGAAAAACCACTTTTCGCACTTGTGTTAGTGTTTTAAAACCACTTTTCGCACTTGTGATAGTGTTGAAAAACCACTTTTCGCACTTGTGTTAGTGTTGAAAAACCACTTTTCGCACTTGTGTTGGTGCAGGAAACCATTTTTGCACTTGTATCTGTGTGGAAAAACCACTTTTTGCACTTGTGATAGTGTTGAAAAACCACTTTTTGCACTTGTGTTAGTGTTGAAAAACCACTTTTCGCACTTGTGTTGGTGCAGGAAACCACTTTTGCACTTGTATTAGTGTGGAAAAACCACTTTTCGCACTTGTGTTAATGTTGAAAAACCACTTTTCGCACTTGTGTTAGTGTTGAAATACCACTTTTCGCACTGGTGTTAGTGTTGAAAAACCACTTTTCGCACTTGTGTTGGTGCAGGAAACCACTTTTGCACTTGTATTAGTGTGGAAAAAACACTTTTCGCACTTGTGTTAGTGTTGAAAAACCACTTTTCACACTTGTCTTAGTGTTGAAAGACCACTTTTCGCACTTGTGTTGGTGCAGGAAACCACTTTTGCACTTGTATTAGTGTGGAAAAAACACTTTTCGCACTTGTGTTAGTGTTGAAAAACCACTTTTCGCACTTGTGTTAGTGTTGAAAAACCACTTTTCGCACTTGTGTTAGTGTTGAAAAGCACTTTTCGCACTTGTGTTGGTGCAGGAAACCACTTTTGCACTTGTATTAGTGTGGAAAAAACACTTTTCGCACTTGTGTTAGTGTTGAAAAACCACATTTCGCACTTGTGTTAGTGTTGAAAAACCACTTTTCGCACTTGTGTTGGTGCAGGAAACCACTTTTGCACTTGTATTAGTGTGGAAAAAACACTTTTCGCACTTGTGTCAATGTTGATAAACCACTTTTCGCACTTGTGTTTGTGTTGAAAAACGACTTTTCGCTCTTGTGTTGGTGAAGGAAACCACTTTTGCACTTGTATTAGTGTGGAAAAACCACTTTTCGCACTTGTGTTAGTGTTGAAAAACCACTTTTCGCACTTGTGTTAGTGTTGAAAAACCACTTTTCGCACTTGTGTTAGTGTTGAAAAACCACTTTTCGCACTTGTGTTGGTGCAGGAAACCACTTTTGCACTTGTATTAGTGTGGAAAAAACACTTTTCGCACTTGTGTTAGTGTTGAAAAACCACTTTTCGCACTTCTGTTAGTGTTGAAATACCACTTTTCGCACTTGTGTTAGTGTTGAAAAACCACTTTTCGCACTTGTGTTGGTGCAGGAAACCACTTTTGCACTTGTATTAGTGTGGAAAAAACACTTTTCGCACTTGTGTTAGTGTTGAAAAACCACTTTTCGCACTTGTGTTAGTGTTGAAATACCACTTTTTGCACTTGTGTTAGTGTTGAAAAACCACTTTTCGCACTTGTATTGGTGCAGGAAACCACTTTTGCACTTGTATTAGTGTGGAAAAACCACTTTTCGCACTTGTGTTAGTGTTGAAAAAACACTTTTCGCACTTGTGTTGGTGCAGGAAACCACTTTTGCACTTGTATTAGTGTGGAAAAACCACTTTTCGCACTTGTGTTAGTGTTGAAAAACCACTTTTCGCACTTGTGTTAGTGTTGAAAAACCACTTTTCGCACTTGTGTTGGTGAAGGAAACCACTTTTGCACTTGTATTAGTGTGGAAAAACCACTTTTCGCACTTGTGTTAGTGTTGAAATACCACTTTTCGCACTTGTCATAGTGTTGAAAAACCACTTTTCGCACTTGTGTTAGTGTTGAAAAACCACTTTTCGCACTTGTGTTGGTGCAGGAAACCACTTTTGCACTTGTATTAGTGTGGAAAAAACACTTTTCGCACTTGTGTTAGTGTTGAAAAACCACTTTTCGCACTTGTGTTAGTGTTGAAAACCCACTTTTCGCACTTGTGTTGGTGCAGGAAACCACTTTTGCACTTGTATTAGTGTGGAAAAAACACTTTTCGCACTTGTGTTAGTGTTGAAAAACCACTTTTCGCACTTGTGTTAGTGTTGAAATACCACTTTTCGCACGTGTGTTGGTGCAGGAAACCACTTTTGCACTTGTATGAGTGTGGAAAAAACACTTTTTGCACTTGTGATAGTGTTGAAAAACCACTTTTCGCACTTGTGTTAGTGTTGAAAAACCACTTTTCGCACTTGTGTTGGTGCAGGAAACCACTTTTGCACTTGCATTAGTGTGGAAAAAACACTTTTTGCACTTGTGATAGTGTTGAAAAACTACTTTTCGCACTTGTGTTAGTGTTGAAAAACCACTTTTCGCACTTTTGTTGGTGCAGGAAACCACTTTTGCACTTGTATTAGTGTGGAAAAAACACTTTTTGCACTTGTGATAGTGTTGAAAACCCACTTTTCGCACTTGTGTTAGTGTTGAAATACCACTTTTTGCACTTGTGTTAGTGTTGAAAAACCACTTTTCGCACTTGTGTTGGTGCAGGAAACCACTTTTGCACTTGTATTAGTGTGGAAAAAATACTTTTCGCACTTGTGTTAGTGTTGAAAAACCACTTTTCGCACTTGTGTTAGTGTTGAAAAACCACTTTTCGCACTTGTGTTGGTGCAGGAAACCACTTTTGCACTTGTATTAGTGTGGAAAAACCACTTTTCGCACTTGTGTTAGTGTTGAAAAACCACTTTTCGCACTTGTGTTAGGGTTGAAAAACCACTTTTCGCACTTGTGTTGGTGCAGGAAACCACTTTTGCACTTGTATTAGTGTGGAAAAAACACTTTTTGCACTTGTGATAGTGTTGAAAAACCACTTTTCGCACTTGTGTTAGTGTTGAAAAACCACTTTTCGCACTTGTGTTGGTGCAGGAAACCACTTTTGCACTTGTATTAGTGCTGAAAAACCACTTTTCGCACTTGTGTTAGTGTTAAAAAACCACTTTTCGCACTTGTGTTAGTGTTGAAAAACCACTTTTCGCACTTGTGTTGGTGCAGGAAACCATTTTGCACTTGTATTGGTGTGGAAAAACCACTTTGCGCACTTGTGTTAGTGTTTTAAAACCACTTTTCGCACTTGTGTTAGTGTTGAAAAACCACTTTTCGCACTTGTGTTAGTGTTGAAAAACCACTTTTCGCACTTGTGTTGGTGCAGGAAACCACTTTTGCACTTGTATTAGTGTGGAAAAAACACTTTTTGCACTTGTGATAGTGTTGAAAAACCACTTTTCGCACTTGTGTTAGTGTTGAAAAACCACTTTTCGCACTTGTGTTGGTGCAGGAAACCACTTTTGCACTTGTATCTGTGTGGAAAAACCACTTTTTGCACTTGTGATAGTGTTGAAAAACCACTTTTCGCACTTGTGTTAGTGTTGAAAAACCACTTTTCGCACTTGTGTTGTTGCAGGAAACCACTTTTGCACTTGTATTAGTGTGGAAAAACCACTTTTCGCACTTGTGTTAATGTTGAAAAACCACTTTTCGCACTTGTGTTAGTGTTGAAATACCACTTTTCGCACTTGTGTTAGTGTTGAAAAACCACTTTTCGCACTTGTGTTGGTGCAGGAAACCACTTTTGCACTTGTATTAGTGTGAAAAAACACTTTTCGCACTTGTGTTAGTGTTGAAAAACCACTTTTCACACTTGTCTTAGTGTTGAAAGACCACTTTTCGCACTTGTGTTGGTGCAGGAAACCACTTTTGCACTTGTATTAGTGTGGAAAAAACACTTTTCGCACTTGTGTTAGTGTTGAAAAACCACTTTTCGCACTTGTGTTAGTGTTGAAAAACCACTTTTCGCACTTGTGTTGGTGCAGGAAACCACTTTTGCACTTGTATTAGTGTGGAAAAAACACTTTTCGCACTTGTGTTAGTGTTGAAAAACCACTTTTCGCACTTGTGTTAGTGTTGAAATACCACTTTTTGCACTTGTGTTAGTGTTGAAAAACCACTTTTCGCACTTGTATTGGTGCAGGAAACCACTTTTGCACTTGTATTAGTGTGGAAAAAACCACTTTTCGCACTTGTGTTAGTGTTGAAATACCACTTTTCGCACTTGTCATAGTGTTGAAAAACCACTTTTCGCACTTGTGTTAGTGTTGAAAAACCACTTTTCGCACTTGTGTTGGTGCAGGAAACCACTTTTGCACTTGTATTAGTGTGGAAAAACCACTTTTCGCACTTGTGTTAGTGTTGAAAAACCACTTTTCGCACTTGTGTTAGTGTTGAAAAACCACTTTTCGCACTTGTGTTGGTGAAGGAAACCACTTTTGCACTTGTATTAGTGTGGAAAAACCACTTTTCGCACTTGTGTTAGTGTTGAAATACCACTTTTCGCACTTGTCATAGTGTTGAAAAACCACTTTTCGCACTTGTGTTAGTGTTGAAAAACCACTTTTCGCACTTGTGTTGGTGCAGGAAACCACTTTTGCACTTGTATTAGTGTGGAAAAAACACTTTTCGCACTTGTGTTAGTGTTGAAAAACCACTTTTCGCACTTGTGTTAGTGTTGAAAACCCACTTTTCGCACTTGTGTTGGTGCAGGAAACCACTTTTGCACTTGTATTAGTGTGGAAAAAAACACTTTTCGCACTTGTGTTAGTGTTGAAAAACCACTTTTCGCACTTGTGTTAGTGTTGAAATACCACTTTTTGCACTTGTGTTAGTGTTGAAAAACCACTTTTCGCACTTGTGTTGGTGCAGGAAACCACTTTTGCACTTGTATTAGTGTGGAAAAACCACTTTTCGCACTTGTGTTAGTGTTGAAAAACCACTTTTCGCACTTGTGTTAGGGTTGAAAAACCACTTTTCGCACTTGTGTTGGTGCAGGAAACCACTTTTGCACTTGTATTAGTGTGGAAAAAAACACTTTTTGCACTTGTGATAGTGTTGAAAAACCACTTTTCGCACTTGTGTTAGTGTTGAAAAACCACTTTTCGCACTTGTGTTGGTGCAGGAAACCACTTTTGCACTTGTATTAGTGCTGAAAAACCACTTTTCGCACTTGTGTTAGTGTTAAAAAACCACTTTTCGCACTTGTGTTAGTGTTGAAAAACCACTTTTCGCACTTGTGTTGGTGCAGGAAACCATTTTGCACTTGTATTGGTGTGGAAAAACCACTTTTCGCACTTGTGTTAGTGTTTTAAAACCACTTTTCGCACTTGTGTTAGTGTTGAAAAACCACTTTTCGCACTTGTGTTAGTGTTGAAAAACCACTTTTCGCACTTGTGTTGGTGCAGGAAACCACTTTTGCACTTGTATTAGTGTGGAAAAAACACTTTTTGCACTTGTGATAGTGTTGAAAAACCACTTTTCGCACTTGTGTTAGTGTTGAAAAACCACTTTTCGCACTTGTGTTGGTGCAGGAAACCACTTTTGCACTTGTATCTGTGTGGAAAAACCACTTTTTGCACTTGTGATAGTGTTGAAAAACCACTTTTCGCACTTGTGTTAGTGTTGAAAAACCACTTTTCGCACTTGTGTTGGTGCAGGAAACCACTTTTGCACTTGTATTAGTGTGGAAAAACCACTTTTCGCACTTGTGTTAATGTTGAAAAACCACTTTTCGCACTTGTGTTAGTGTTGAAATACCACTTTTCGCACTTGTGTTAGTGTTGAAAAACCACTTTTCGCACTTGTGTTGGTGCAGGAAACCACTTTTGCACTTGTATTAGTGTGGAAAAAACACTTTTCGCACTTGTGTTAGTGTTGAAAAACCACTTTTCACACTTGTCTTAGTGTTGAAAGACCACTTTTCGCACTTGTGTTGGTGCAGGAAACCACTTTTGCACTTGTATTAGTGTGGAAAAAACACTTTTCGCACTTGTGTTAGTGTTGAAAAACCACTTTTCGCACTTGTGTTAGTGTTGAAAAACCACTTTTCGCACTTGTGTTGGTGCAGGAAACCACTTTTGCACTTGTATTAGTGTGGAAAAAACACTTTTCGCACTTGTGTTAGTGTTGAAAAACCACTTTTCGCACTTGTGTTAGTGTTGAAATACCACTTTTTGCACTTGTGTTAGTGTTGAAAAACCACTTTTCGCACTTGTATTGGTGCAGGAAACCACTTTTGCACTTGTATTAGTGTGGAAAAAACCACTTTTCGCACTTGTGTTAGTGTTGAAATATCACTTTTCGCACTTGTCATAGTGTTGAAAAACCACTTTTCGCACTTGTGTTAGTGTTGAAAAACCACTTTTCGCACTTGTGTTGGTGCAGGAAACCACTTTTGCACTTGTATTAGTGTGGAAAAACCACTTTTCGCACTTGTGTTAGTGTTGAAAAACCACTTTTCGCACTTGTGTTAGTGTTGAAAAACCACTTTTCGCACTTGTGTTGGTGAAGGAAACCACTTTTGCACTTGTATTAGTGTGGAAAAACCACTTTTCGCACTTGTGTTAGTGTTGAAATACCACTTTTCGCACTTGTCATAGTGTTGAAAAACCACTTTTCGCACTTGTGTTAGTGTTGAAAAACCACTTTTCGCACTTGTGTTGGTGCAGGAAACCACTTTTGCACTTGTATTAGTGTGGAAAAAACACTTTTCGCACTTGTGTTAGTGTTGAAAAACCACTTTTCGCACTTGTGTTAGTGTTGAAAACCCACTTTTCGCACTTGTGTTGGTGCAGGAAACCACTTTTGCACTTGTATTAGTGTGGAAAAAACACTTTTCGCACTTGTGTTAGTGTTGAAAAACCACTTTTCGCACTTGTGTTAGTGTTGAAATACCACTTTTTGCACTTGTGTTAGTGTTGAAAAACCACTTTTCGCACTTGTGTTGGTGCAGGAAACCACTTTTGCACTTGTATTAGTGTGGAAAAACCACTTTTCGCACTTGTGTTAGTGTTGAAAAAACACTTTTCGCACTTGTGTTAGTGTTGAAAAACCACTTTTCGCACTTGTGGTGGTGCAGGAAACCACTTTTGCACTTGTATTAGTGTGGAAAAACCACTTTTTGCACTTGTGATAGTGTTGAAAACCCACATTTCGCACTTATGTTAGTGTTGAAAAACCACTTTTCGCACTTGTGTTGGTGCAGGAAACCACTTTTGCACTTGTATTGGTGTGGAAAAACCACTTTTCGCACTTGTGTTAGTGTTTTAAAACCACTTTTCGCACTTGTGTTAGTGTTGAAAAACCACTTTTCGCACTTGTGTTGGTGCAGGAAACCACTTTTGCACTTGTATTAGTGTGGAAAAAACCACTTTTCGCACTTGTGTTAGTGTTGAAAAACCACTTTTCGCACTTGTGTTAGTGTTGAAAAACCACTTTTCGCACTTGTGTTGGTGAAGGAAACCACTTTTGCACTTGTATTAGTGTGGAAAAAACACTTTTCGCACTTGTGTTAGTGTTGAAATACCACTTTTCGCACTTGTCATAGTGTTGAAAAACCACTTTTCGCACTTGTGTTAGTGTTGAAAAACCACTTTTCGCACTTGTGTTGGTGCAGGAAACCACTTTTGCACTTGTATTAGTGTGGAAAAAACACTTTTCGCACTTGTGTTAGTGTTGAAAAACCACTTTTCGCACTTGTGTTAGTGTTGAAAAACCACTTTTCGCACTTGTGTTGGTGCAGGAAACCACTTTTGCACTTGTATTAGTGTGGAAAAAACACTTTTCGCACTTGTGTTAGTGTTGAAAAACCACTTTTCGCACTTGTGTTAGTGTTGAAATACCACTTTTTGCACTTGTGTTAGTGTTGAAAAACCACTTTTCGCACTTGTGTTGGTGCAGGAAACCACTTTTGCACTTGTATTAGTGTGGAAAAACCACTTTTCGCACTTGTGTTAGTGTTGAAAAACCACTTTTCGCACTTGTGTTAGTGTTGAAAAACCACTTTTCGCACTTGTGGTGGTGCAGGAAACCACTTTTGCACTTGTATTAGTGTGGAAAAACCACTTTTTGCACTTGTGATAGTGTTGAAAACCCACATTTCGCACTAATGTTAGTGTTGAAAAACCACTTTTCGCACTTGTGTTGGTGCAGGAAACCACTTTTGCACTTGTATTGGTGTGGAAAAACCACTTTTCGCACTTGTGTTAGTGTTGAAATACCACTTTTCGCACTTGTGTTAGTGTTGAAAAACCACTTTTCGCAATTGTGTTGGTGCAGGAAACCACTTTTGCACTTGTATTAGTGTGGAAAAAACACTTTTCACACTTGTGTTAGTGTTGAAAAACCACTTTTCACACTTGTGTTAGTGTTGAAAAACCACTTTTCGCACTTGTGTTGGTGCAGGAAACCACTTTTGCACTTGTATTAGTGTGGAAAAAACACTTTTCGCACTTGTGTTAGTGTTGAAAAACCACTTTTCGCACTTATGTTAGTGTTGAAAAACCACTTTTCACACTTGTCTTAGTGTTGAAAGACCACTTTTCGCACTTGTGTTGGTGCAGGAAACCACTTTTGCACTTGTATTAGTGTGGAAAAAACACTTTTCGCACTTGTGTTAGTGTTGAAAAACCACTTTTCGCACTTGTGTTAGTGTTGAAAAACCACTTTTCGCACTTGTGTTAGTGTTGAAAAGCACTTTTCGCACTTGTGTTGGTGCAGGAAACCACTTTTGCACTTGTATTAGTGTGGAAAAAACACTTTTCGTACTTGTGTTAGTGTTGAAAAACCACATTTCGCACTTGTGTTAGTGTTGAAAAACCACTTTTCGCACTTGTGTTGGTGCAGGAAACCACTTTTGCACTTGTATTAGTGTGGAAAAAACACTTTTCGCACTTGTGTCAATGTTGATAAACCACTTTTCGCACTTGTGTTTGTGTTGAAAAACGACTTTTCGCCCTTGTGTTGGTGAAGGAAACCACTTTTGCACTTGTATTAGTGTGGCAAAACCACTTTTCGCACTTGTGTTAGTGTTGAAAAACCACTTTTCGCACTTGTGTTAGTGTTGAAAAACCACTTTTCGCACTTGTGTTAGTGTTGAAAAACCACTTTTCGCACTTGTGTTGGTGCAGGAAACCACTTTTGCACTTGTATTAGTGTGGAAAAAACACTTTTTGCACTTGTGATAGTGTTGAAAAACTACTTTTCGCACTTGTGTTAGTGTTGAAAAACCACTTTTCGCACTTTTGTTGGTGCAGGAAACCACTTTTGCACTTGTATTAGTGTGGAAAAACCACTTTTTGCACTTGTGATAGTGTTGAAAACCCACTTTTCGCACTTGTGTTAGTGTTGAAATACCACTTTTTGCACTTGTGTTAGTGTTGAAAAACCACTTTTCGCACTTGTGTTGGTGCAGGAAACCACTTTTGCACTTGTATTAGTGTGGAAAAACCACTTTTCGCACTTGTGTTAGTGTTGAAAAACCACTTTTCGCACTTGTGTTAGGGTTGAAAAACCACTTTTCGCACTTGTGTTGGTGCAGGAAACCACTTTTGCACTTGTATTAGTGTGGAAAAAACACTTTTTGCACTTGTGATAGTGTTGAAAAACCACTTTTCGCACTTGTGTTAGTGTTGAAAAACCACTTTTCGCACTTGTGTTGGTGCAGGAAACCACTTTTGCACTTGTATTAGTGCTGAAAAACCACTTTTCGCACTTGTGTTAGTGTTAAAAAACCACTTTTCGCACTTGTGTTAGTGTTGAAAAACCACTTTTCGCACTTGTGTTGGTGCAGGAAACCATTTTGCACTTGTATTGGTGTGGAAAAACCACTTTTCGCACTTGTGTTAGTGTTTTAAAACCACTTTTCGCACTTGTGTTAGTGTTGAAAAACCACTTTTCGCACTTGTGTTAGTGTTGAAAAACCACTTTTCGCACTTGTGTTGGTGCAGGAAACCACTTTTGCACTTGTATTAGTGTGGAAAAAACACTTTTTGCACTTGTGATAGTGTTGAAAAACCACTTTTCGCACTTGTGTTAGTGTTGAAAAACCACTTTTCGCACTTGTGTTGGTGCAGGAAACCACTTTTGCACTTGTATCTGTGTGGAAAAACCACTTTTTGCACTTGTGATAGTGTTGAAAAACCACTTTTCGCACTTGTGTTAGTGTTGAAAAACCACTTTTCGCACTTGTGTTGGTGCAGGAAACCACTTTTGCACTTGTATTAGTGTGGAAAAACCACTTTTCGCACTTGTGTTAATGTTGAAAAACCACTTTTCGCACTTGTGTTAGTGTTGAAATACCACTTTTCGCACTTGTGTTAGTGTTGAAAAACCACTTTTCGCACTTGTGTTGGTGCAGGAAACCACTTTTGCACTTGTATTAGTGTGGAAAAAACACTTTTCGCACTTGTGTTAGTGTTGAAAAACCACTTTTCACACTTGTCTTAGTGTTGAAAGACCACTTTTCGCACTTGTGTTGGTGCAGGAAACCACTTTTGCACTTGTATTAGTGTGGAAAAAACACTTTTCGCACTTGTGTTAGTGTTGAAAAACCACTTTTCGCACTTGTGTTAGTGTTGAAAAATCACTTTTCGCACTTGTGTTGGTGCAGGAAACCACTTTTGCACTTGTATTAGTGTGGAAAAAACACTTTTCGCACTTGTGTTAGTGTTGAAAAACCACTTTTCGCACTTGTGTTAGTGTTGAAATACCACTTTTTGCACTTGTGTTAGTGTTGAAAAACCACTTTTCGCACTTGTATTGGTGCAGGAAACCACTTTTGCACTTGTATTAGTGTGGAAAAAACCTCTTTTCGCACTTGTGTTAGTGTTGAAATACCACTTTTCGCACTTGTCATAGTGTTGAAAAACCACTTTTCGCACTTGTGTTAGTGTTGAAAAACCACTTTTCGCACTTGTGTTGGTGCAGGAAACCACTTTTGCACTTGTATTAGTGTGGAAAAAACACTTTTCGCACTTGTGTTAGTGTTGAAAAACCACTTTTCGCACTTATGTTAGTGTTGAAAAACCACTTTTCACACTTGTCTTAGTGTTGAAAGACCACTTTTCGCACTTGTGTTGGTGCAGGAAACCACTTTTGCACTTGTATTAGTGTGGAAAAAACACTTTTCGCACTTGTGTTAGTGTTGAAAAACCACTTTTCGCACTTGTGTTAGTGTTGAAAAACCACTTTTCGCACTTGTGTTAGTGTTGAAAAGCACTTTTCGCACTTGTGTTGGTGCAGGAAACCACTTTTGCACTTGTATTAGTGTGGAAAAAACACTTTTCGTACTTGTGTTAGTGTTGAAAAACCACATTTCGCACTTGTGTTAGTGTTGAAAAACCACTTTTCGCACTTGTGTTGGTGCAGGAAACCACTTTTGCACTTGTATTAGTGTGGAAAAAACACTTTTCGCACTTGTGTCAATGTTGATAAACCACTTTTCGCACTTGTGTTTGTGTTGAAAAACGACTTTTCGCCCTTGTGTTGGTGAAGGAAACCACTTTTGCACTTGTATTAGTGTGGCAAAACCACTTTTCGCACTTGTGTTAGTGTTGAAAAACCACTTTTCGCACTTGTGTTAGTGTTGAAAAACCACTTTTCGCACTTGTGTTAGTGTTGAAAAACCACTTTTCGCACTTGTGTTGGTGCAGGAAACCACTTTTGCACTTGTATTAGTGTGGAAAAAACACTTTTTGCACTTGTGATAGTGTTGAAAAACTACTTTTCGCACTTGTGTTAGTGTTGAAAAACCACTTTTCGCACTTTTGTTGGTGCAGGAAACCACTTTTGCACTTGTATTAGTGTGGAAAAACCACTTTTTGCACTTGTGATAGTGTTGAAAACCCACTTTTCGCACTTGTGTTAGTGTTGAAATACCACTTTTTGCACTTGTGTTAGTGTTGAAAAACCACTTTTCGCACTTGTGTTGGTGCAGGAAACCACTTTTGCACTTGTATTAGTGTGGAAAAAATACTTTTCGCACTTGTGTTAGTGTTGAAAAACCACTTTTCGCACTTGTGTTAGTGTTGAAAAACCACTTTTCGCACTTGTGTTGGTGCAGGAAACCACTTTTGCACTTGTATTAGTGTGGAAAAACCACTTTTCGCACTTGTGTTAGTGTTGAAAAACCACTTTTCGCACTTGTGTTAGGGTTGAAAAACCCCTTTTCGCACTTGTGTTGGTGCAGGAAACCACTTTTGCACTTGTATTAGTGTGGAAAAAACACTTTTTGCACTTGTGATAGTGTTGAAAAACCACTTTTCGCACTTGTGTTAGTGTTGAAAAACCACTTTTCGCACTTTTGTTGGTGCAGGAAACCACTTTTGCACTTGTATTAGTGTGGAAAAAACACTTTTTGCACTTGTGATAGTGTTGAAAACCCACTTTTCGCACTTGTGTTAGTGTTGAAATACCACTTTTTGCACTTGTGTTAGTGTTGAAAAACCACTTTTCGCACTTGTGTTGGTGCAGGAAACCACTTTTGCACTTGTATTAGTGTGGAAAAAATACTTTTCGCACTTGTGTTAGTGTTGAAAAACCACTTTTCGCACTTGTGTTAGTGTTGAAAAACCACTTTTCGCACTTGTGTTGGTGCAGGAAACCACTTTTGCACTTGTATTAGTGTGGAAAAACCACTTTTCGCACTTGTGTTAGTGTTGAAAAACCACTTTTCGCACTTGTGTTAGGGTTGAAAAACCACTTTTCGCACTTGTGTTGGTGCAGGAAACCACTTTTGCACTTGTATTAGTGTGGAAAAAACACTTTTTGCACTTGTGATAGTGTTGAAAAACCACTTTTCGCACTTGTGTTAGTGTTGAAAAACCACTTTTCGCACTTGTGTTGGTGCAGGAAACCACTTTTGCACTTGTATTAGTGCTGAAAAACCACTTTTCGCACTTGTGTTAGTGTTAAAAAACCACTTTTCGCACTTGTGTTAGTGTTGAAAAACCACTTTTCGCACTTGTGTTGGTGCAGGAAACCATTTTGCACTTGTATTGGTGTGGAAAAACCACTTTGCGCACTTGTGTTAGTGTTTTAAAACCACTTTTCGCACTTGTGTTAGTGTTGAAAAACCACTTTTCGCACTTGTGTTAGTGTTGAAAAACCACTTTTCGCACTTGTGTTGGTGCAGGAAACCACTTTTGCACTTGTATTAGTGTGGAAAAAACACTTTTTGCACTTGTGATAGTGTTGAAAAACCACTTTTCGCACTTGTGTTAGTGTTGAAAAACCACTTTTCGCACTTGTGTTGGTGCAGGAAACCACTTTTGCACTTGTATCTGTGTGGAAAAACCACTTTTTGCACTTGTGATAGTGTTGAAAAACCACTTTTCGCACTTGTGTTAGTGTTGAAAAACCACTTTTCGCACTTGTGTTGTTGCAGGAAACCACTTTTGCACTTGTATTAGTGTGGAAAAACCACTTTTCGCACTTGTGTTAATGTTGAAAAACCACTTTTCGCACTTGTGTTAGTGTTGAAATACCACTTTTCGCACTTGTGTTAGTGTTGAAAAACCACTTTTCGCACTTGTGTTGGTGCAGGAAACCACTTTTGCACTTGTATTAGTGTGGAAAAAACACTTTTCGCACTTGTGTTAGTGTTGAAAAACCACTTTTCACACTTGTCTTAGTGTTGAAAGACCACTTTTCGCACTTGTGTTGGTGCAGGAAACCACTTTTGCACTTGTATTAGTGTGGAAAAAACACTTTTCGCACTTGTGTTAGTGTTGAAAAACCACTTTTCGCACTTGTGTTAGTGTTGAAAAACCACTTTTCGCACTTGTGTTGGTGCAGGAAACCACTTTTGCACTTGTATTAGTGTGGAAAAAACACTTTTCGCACTTGTGTTAGTGTTGAAAAACCACTTTTCGCACTTGTGTTAGTGTTGAAATACCACTTTTTGCACTTGTGTTAGTGTTGAAAAACCACTTTTCGCACTTGTATTGGTGCAGGAAACCACTTTTGCACTTGTATTAGTGTGGAAAAAACCACTTTTCGCACTTGTGTTAGTGTTGAAATACCACTTTTCGCACTTGTCATAGTGTTGAAAAACCACTTTTCGCACTTGTGTTAGTGTTGAAAAACCACTTTTCGCACTTGTGTTGGTGCAGGAAACCACTTTTGCACTTGTATTAGTGTGGAAAAACCACTTTTCGCACTTGTGTTAGTGTTGAAAAACCACTTTTCGCACTTGTGTTAGTGTTGAAAAACCACTTTTCGCACTTGTGTTGGTGAAGGAAACCACTTTTGCACTTGTATTAGTGTGGAAAAACCACTTTTCGCACTTGTGTTAGTGTTGAAATACCACTTTTCGCACTTGTCATAGTGTTGAAAAACCACTTTTCGCACTTGTGTTAGTGTTGAAAAACCACTTTTCGCACTTGTGTTGGTGCAGGAAACCACTTTTGCACTTGTATTAGTGTGGAAAAAACACTTTTCGCACTTGTGTTAGTGTTGAAAAACCACTTTTCGCACTTGTGTTAGTGTTGAAAACCCACTTTTCGCACTTGTGTTGGTGCAGGAAACCACTTTTGCACTTGTATTAGTGTGGAAAAAAACACTTTTCGCACTTGTGTTAGTGTTGAAAAACCACTTTTCGCACTTGTGTTAGTGTTGAAATACCACTTTTTGCACTTGTGTTAGTGTTGAAAAACCACTTTTCGCACTTGTGTTGGTGCAGGAAACCACTTTTGCACTTGTATTAGTGTGGAAAAACCACTTTTCGCACTTGTGTTAGTGTTGAAAAACCACTTTTCGCACTTGTGTTAGGGTTGAAAAACCACTTTTCGCACTTGTGTTGGTGCAGGAAACCACTTTTGCACTTGTATTAGTGTGGAAAAAACACTTTTTGCACTTGTGATAGTGTTGAAAAACCACTTTTCGCACTTGTGTTAGTGTTGAAAAACCACTTTTCGCACTTGTGTTGGTGCAGGAAACCACTTTTGCACTTGTATTAGTGCTGAAAAACCACTTTTCGCACTTGTGTTAGTGTTAAAAAACCACTTTTCGCACTTGTGTTAGTGTTGAAAAACCACTTTTCGCACTTGTGTTGGTGCAGGAAACCATTTTGCACTTGTATTGGTGTGGAAAAACCACTTTTCGCACTTGTGTTAGTGTTTTAAAACCACTTTTCGCACTTGTGTTAGTGTTGAAAAACCACTTTTCGCACTTGTGTTAGTGTTGAAAAACCACTTTTCGCACTTGTGTTGGTGCAGGAAACCACTTTTGCACTTGTATTAGTGTGGAAAAAACACTTTTTGCACTTGTGATAGTGTTGAAAAACCACTTTTCGCACTTGTGTTAGTGTTGAAAAACCACTTTTCGCACTTGTGTTGGTGCAGGAAACCACTTTTGCACTTGTATCTGTGTGGAAAAACCACTTTTTGCACTTGTGATAGTGTTGAAAAACCACTTTTCGCACTTGTGTTAGTGTTGAAAAACCACTTTTCGCACTTGTGTTGGTGCAGGAAACCACTTTTGCACTTGTATTAGTGTGGAAAAACCACTTTTCGCACTTGTGTTAATGTTGAAAAACCACTTTTCGCACTTGTGTTAGTGTTGAAATACCACTTTTCGCACTTGTGTTAGTGTTGAAAAACCACTTTTCGCACTTGTGTTGGTGCAGGAAACCACTTTTGCACTTGTATTAGTGTGGAAAAAACACTTTTCGCACTTGTGTTAGTGTTGAAAAACCACTTTTCACACTTGTCTTAGTGTTGAAAGACCACTTTTCGCACTTGTGTTGGTGCAGGAAACCACTTTTGCACTTGTATTAGTGTGGAAAAAACACTTTTCGCACTTGTGTTAGTGTTGAAAAACCACTTTTCGCACTTGTGTTAGTGTTGAAAAACCACTTTTCGCACTTGTGTTGGTGCAGGAAACCACTTTTGCACTTGTATTAGTGTGGAAAAAACACTTTTCGCACTTGTGTTAGTGTTGAAAAACCACTTTTCGCACTTGTGTTAGTGTTGAAATACCACTTTTTGCACTTGTGTTAGTGTTGAAAAACCACTTTTCGCACTTGTATTGGTGCAGGAAACCACTTTTGCACTTGTATTAGTGTGGAAAAAACCACTTTTCGCACTTGTGTTAGTGTTGAAATACCACTTTTCGCACTTGTCATAGTGTTGAAAAACCACTTTTCGCACTTGTGTTAGTGTTGAAAAACCACTTTTCGCACTTGTGTTGGTGCAGGAAACCACTTTTGCACTTGTATTAGTGTGGAAAAACCACTTTTCGCACTTGTGTTAGTGTTGAAAAACCACTTTTCGCACTTGTGTTAGTGTTGAAAAACCACTTTTCGCACTTGTGTTGGTGAAGGAAACCACTTTTGCACTTGTATTAGTGTGGAAAAACCACTTTTCGCACTTGTGTTAGTGTTGAAATACCACTTTTCGCACTTGTCATAGTGTTGAAAAACCACTTTTCGCACTTGTGTTAGTGTTGAAAAACCACTTTTCGCACTTGTGTTGGTGCAGGAAACCACTTTTGCACTTGTATTAGTGTGGAAAAAACACTTTTCGCACTTGTGTTAGTGTTGAAAAACCACTTTTCGCACTTGTGTTAGTGTTGAAAACCCACTTTTCGCACTTGTGTTGGTGCAGGAAACCACTTTTGCACTTGTATTAGTGTGGAAAAAACACTTTTCGCACTTGTGTTAGTGTTGAAAAACCACTTTTCGCACTTGTGTTAGTGTTGAAATACCACTTTTTGCACTTGTGTTAGTGTTGAAAAACCACTTTTCGCACTTGTGTTGGTGCAGGAAACCACTTTTGCACTTGTATTAGTGTGGAAAAACCACTTTTCGCACTTGTGTTAGTGTTGAAAAAACACTTTTCGCACTTGTGTTAGTGTTGAAAAACCACTTTTCGCACTTGTGGTGGTGCAGGAAACCACTTTTGCACTTGTATTAGTGTGGAAAAACCACTTTTTGCACTTGTGATAGTGTTGAAAACCCACATTTCGCACTTATGTTAGTGTTGAAAAACCACTTTTCGCACTTGTGTTGGTGCAGGAAACCACTTTTGCACTTGTATTGGTGTGGAAAAACCACTTTTCGCACTTGTGTTAGTGTTTTAAAACCACTTTTCGCACTTGTGTTAGTGTTGAAAAACCACTTTTCGCACTTGTGTTGGTGCAGGAAACCACTTTTGCACTTGTATTAGTGTGGAAAAAACCACTTTTCGCACTTGTGTTAGTGTTGAAAAACCACTTTTCGCACTTGTGTTAGTGTTGAAAAACCACTTTTCGCACTTGTGTTGGTGAAGGAAACCACTTTTGCACTTGTATTAGTGTGGAAAAAACACTTTTCGCACTTGTGTTAGTGTTGAAATACCACTTTTCGCACTTGTCATAGTGTTGAAAAACCACTTTTCGCACTTGTGTTAGTGTTGAAAAACCACTTTTCGCACTTGTGTTGGTGCAGGAAACCACTTTTGCACTTGTATTAGTGTGGAAAAAACACTTTTCGCACTTGTGTTAGTGTTGAAAAACCACTTTTCGCACTTGTGTTAGTGTTGAAAAACCACTTTTCGCACTTGTGTTGGTGCAGGAAACCACTTTTGCACTTGTATTAGTGTGGAAAAAACACTTTTCGCACTTGTGTTAGTGTTGAAAAACCACTTTTCGCACTTGTGTTAGTGTTGAAATACCACTTTTTGCACTTGTGTTAGTGTTGAAAAACCACTTTTCGCACTTGTGTTGGTGCAGGAAACCACTTTTGCACTTGTATTAGTGTGGAAAAACCACTTTTCGCACTTGTGTTAGTGTTGAAAAACCACTTTTCGCACTTGTGTTAGTGTTGAAAAACCACTTTTCGCACTTGTGGTGGTGCAGGAAACCACTTTTGCACTTGTATTAGTGTGGAAAAACCACTTTTTGCACTTGTGATAGTGTTGAAAACCCACATTTCGCACTAATGTTAGTGTTGAAAAACCACTTTTCGCACTTGTGTTGGTGCAGGAAACCACTTTTGCACTTGTATTGGTGTGGAAAAAACACTTTTCGCACTTGTGTTAGTGTTTTAAAACCACTTTTCGCACTTGTGTTAGTGTTGAAATACCACTTTTCGCACTTGTGTTAGTGTTGAAAAACCACTTTTCGCAATTGTGTTGGTGCAGGAAACCACTTTTGCACTTGTATTAGTGTGGAAAAAACACTTTTCACACTTGTGTTAGTGTTGAAAAACCACTTTTCACACTTGTGTTAGTGTTGAAAAACCACTTTTCGCACTTGTGTTGGTGCAGGAAACCACTTTTGCACATGTATTAGTGTGGAAAAAACACTTTTCGCACTTGTGTTAGTGTTGAAAAACCACTTTTCGCACTTATGTTAGTGTTGAAAAACCACTTTTCACACTTGTCTTAGTGTTGAAAGACCACTTTTCGCACTTGTGTTGGTGCAGGAAACCACTTTTGCACTTGTATTAGTGTGGAAAAAACACTTTTCGCACTTGTGTTAGTGTTGAAAAACCACTTTTCGCACTTGTGTTAGTGTTGAAAAACCACTTTTCGCACTTGTGTTAGTGTTGAAAAGCACTTTTCGCACTTGTGTTGGTGCAGGAAACCACTTTTGCACTTGTATTAGTGTGGAAAAAACACTTTTCGTACTTGTGTTAGTGTTGAAAAACCACATTTCGCACTTGTGTTAGTGTTGAAAAACCACTTTTCGCACTTGTGTTGGTGCAGGAAACCACTTTTGCACTTGTATTAGTGTGGAAAAAACACTTTTCGCACTTGTGTCAATGTTGATAAACCACTTTTCGCACTTGTGTTTGTGTTGAAAAACGACTTTTCGCCCTTGTGTTGGTGAAGGAAACCACTTTTGCACTTGTATTAGTGTGGCAAAACCACTTTTCGCACTTGTGTTAGTGTTGAAAAACCACTTTTCGCACTTGTGTTAGTGTTGAAAAACCACTTTTCGCACTTGTGTTAGTGTTGAAAAACCACTTTTCGCACTTGTGTTGGTGCAGGAAACCACTTTTGCACTTGTATTAGTGTGGAAAAAACACTTTTTGCACTTGTGATAGTGTTGAAAAACTACTTTTCGCACTTGTGTTAGTGTTGAAAAACCACTTTTCGCACCTTTGTTGGTGCAGGAAACCACTTTTGCACTTGTATTAGTGTGGAAAAACCACTTTTTGCACTTGTGATAGTGTTGAAAACCCACTTTTCGCACTTGTGTTAGTGTTGAAATACCACTTTTTGCACTTGTGTTAGTGTTGAAAAACCACTTTTCGCACTTGTGTTGGTGCAGGAAACCACTTTTGCACTTGTATTAGTGTGGAAAAAATACTTTTCGCACTTGTGTTAGTGTTGAAAAACCACTTTTCGCACTTGTGTTAGTATTGAAAAACCACTTTTCGCACTTGTGTTGGTGCAGGAAACCACTTTTGCACTTGTATTCGTGTGGAAAAACCACTTTTCGCACTTGTGTTAGTGTTGAAAAACCACTTTTCGCACTTGTGTTAGGGTTGAAAAACCACTTTTCGCACTTGTGTTGGTGCAGGAAACCACTTTTGCACTTGTATTAGTGTGGAAAAAACACTTTTTGCACTTGTGATAGTGTTGAAAAACCACTTTTCGCACTTGTGTTAGTGTTGAAAAACCACTTTTCGCACTTGTGTTGGTGCAGGAAACCACTTTTGCACTTGTATTAGTGCTGAAAAACCACTTTTCGCACTTGTGTTAGTGTTAAAAAACCACTTTTCGCACTTGTGTTAGTGTTGAAAAACCACTTTTCGCACTTGTGTTGGTGCAGGAAACCATTTTGCACTTGTATTGGTGTGGAAAAACCACTTTTCGCACTTGTGTTAGTGTTTTAAAACCACTTTTCGCACTTGTGTTAGTGTTGAAAAACCACTTTTCGCACTTGTGTTAGTGTTGAAAAACCACTTTTCGCACTTGTGTTGGTGCAGGAAACCACTTTTGCACTTGTATTAGTGTGGAAAAAACACTTTTTGCACTTGTGATAGTGTTGAAAAACCACTTTTCGCACTTGTGTTAGTGTTGAAAAACCACTTTTCGCACTTGTGTTGGTGCAGGAAACCACTTTTGCACTTGTATCTGTGTGGAAAAACCACTTTTTGCACTTGTGATAGTGTTGAAAAACCACTTTTCGCACTTGTGTTAGTGTTGAAAAACCACTTTTCGCACTTGTGTTGGTGCAGGAAACCACTTTTGCACTTGTATTAGTGTGGAAAAACCACTTTTCGCACTTGTGTTAATGTTGAAAAACCACTTTTCGCACTTGTGTTAGTGTTGAAATACCACTTTTCGCACTTGTGTTAGTGTTGAAAAACCACTTTTCGCACTTGTGTTGGTGCAGGAAACCACTTTTGCACTTGTATTAGTGTGGAAAAAACACTTTTCGCACTTGTGTTAGTGTTGAAAAACCACTTTTCACACTTGTCTTAGTGTTGAAAGACCACTTTTCGCACTTGTGTTGGTGCAGGAAACCACTTTTGCACTTGTATTAGTGTGGAAAAAACACTTTTCGCACTTGTGTTAGTGTTGAAAAACCACTTTTCGCACTTGTGTTAGTGTTGAAAAATCACTTTTCGCACTTGTGTTGGTGCAGGAAACCACTTTTGCACTTGTATTAGTGTGGAAAAAACACTTTTCGCACTTGTGTTAGTGTTGAAAAACCACTTTTCGCACTTGTGTTAGTGTTGAAATACCACTTTTTGCACTTGTGTTAGTGTTGAAAAACCACTTTTCGCACTTGTATTGGTGCAGGAAACCACTTTTGCACTTGTATTAGTGTGGAAAAAACCTCTTTTCGCACTTGTGTTAGTGTTGAAATACCACTTTTCGCACTTGTCATAGTGTTGAAAAACCACTTTTCGCACTTGTGTTAGTGTTGAAAAACCACTTTTCGCACTTGTGTTGGTGCAGGAAACCACTTTTGCACTTGTATTAGTGTGGAAAAAACACTTTTCGCACTTGTGTTAGTGTTGAAAAACCACTTTTCGCACTTATGTTAGTGTTGAAAAACCACTTTTCACACTTGTCTTAGTGTTGAAAGACCACTTTTCGCACTTGTGTTGGTGCAGGAAACCACTTTTGCACTTGTATTAGTGTGGAAAAAACACTTTTCGCACTTGTGTTAGTGTTGAAAAACCACTTTTCGCACTTGTGTTAGTGTTGAAAAACCACTTTTCGCACTTGTGTTAGTGTTGAAAACCCACTTTTCGCACTTGTGTTGGTGCAGGAAACCACTTTTGCACTTGTATTAGTGTGGAAAAAACACTTTTCGCACTTGTGTTAGTGTTGAAAAACCACTTTTCGCACTTGTGTTAGTGTTGAAATACCACTTTTTGCACTTGTGTTAGTGTTGAAAAACCACTTTTCGCACTTGTGTTGGTGCAGGAAACCACTTTTGCACTTGTATTAGTGTGGAAAAACCACTTTTCGCACTTGTGTTAGTGTTGAAAAAACACTTTTCGCACTTGTGTTAGTGTTGAAAAACCACTTTTCGCACTTGTGGTGGTGCAGGAAACCACTTTTGCACTTGTATTAGTGTGGAAAAACCACTTTTTGCACTTGTGATAGTGTTGAAAACCCACATTTCGCACTTATGTTAGTGTTGAAAAACCACTTTTCGCACTTGTGTTGGTGCAGGAAACCACTTTTGCACTTGTATTGGTGTGGAAAAACCACTTTTCGCACTTGTGTTAGTGTTTTAAAACCACTTTTCGCACTTGTGTTAGTGTTGAAAAACCACTTTTCGCACTTGTGTTGGTGCAGGAAACCACTTTTGCACTTGTATTAGTGTGGAAAAAACCACTTTTCGCACTTGTGTTAGTGTTGAAAAACCACTTTTCGCACTTGTGTTAGTGTTGAAAAACCACTTTTCGCACTTGTGTTGGTGAAGGAAACCACTTTTGCACTTGTATTAGTGTGGAAAAAACACTTTTCGCACTTGTGTTAGTGTTGAAATACCACTTTTCGCACTTGTCATAGTGTTGAAAAACCACTTTTCGCACTTGTGTTAGTGTTGAAAAACCACTTTTCGCACTTGTGTTGGTGCAGGAAACCACTTTTGCACTTGTATTAGTGTGGAAAAAACACTTTTCGCACTTGTGTTAGTGTTGAAAAACCACTTTTCGCACTTGTGTTAGTGTTGAAAAACCACTTTTCGCACTTGTGTTGGTGCAGGAAACCACTTTTGCACTTGTATTAGTGTGGAAAAAACACTTTTCGCACTTGTGTTAGTGTTGAAAAACCACTTTTCGCACTTGTGTTAGTGTTGAAATACCACTTTTTGCACTTGTGTTAGTGTTGAAAAACCACTTTTCGCACTTGTGTTGGTGCAGGAAACCACTTTTGCACTTGTATTAGTGTGGAAAAACCACTTTTCGCACTTGTGTTAGTGTTGAAAAACCACTTTTCGCACTTGTGTTAGTGTTGAAAAACCACTTTTCGCACTTGTGGTGGTGCAGGAAACCACTTTTGCACTTGTATTAGTGTGGAAAAACCACTTTTTGCACTTGTGATAGTGTTGAAAACCCACATTTCGCACTTGTGTTAGTGTTGAAAAACCACTTTTCGCACTTGTGTTAGTGTTGAAAACCCACTTTTCGCACTTGTGTTGGTGCAGGAAACCACTTTTGCACTTGTATTAGTGTGGAAAAAACACTTTTCGCACTTGTGTTAGTGTTGAAAAACCACTTTTCGCACTTGTGTTAGTGTTGAAATACCACTTTTTGCACTTGTGTTAGTGTTGAAAAACCACTTTTCGCACTTGTGTTGGTGCAGGAAACCACTTTTGCACTTGTATTAGTGTGGAAAAACCACTTTTCGCACTTGTGTTAGTGTTGAAAAAACACTTTTCGCACTTGTGTTAGTGTTGAAAAACCACTTTTCGCACTTGTGGTGGTGCAGGAAACCACTTTTGCACTTGTATTAGTGTGGAAAAACCACTTTTTGCACTTGTGATAGTGTTGAAAACCCACATTTCGCACTTATGTTAGTGTTGAAAAACCACTTTTCGCACTTGTGTTGGTGCAGGAAACCACTTTTGCACTTGTATTGGTGTGGAAAAACCACTTTTCGCACTTGTGTTAGTGTTTTAAAACCACTTTTCGCACTTGTGTTAGTGTTGAAAAACCACTTTTCGCACTTGTGTTGGTGCAGGAAACCACTTTTGCACTTGTATTAGTGTGGAAAAAAACCACTTTTCGCACTTGTGTTAGTGTTGAAAAACCACTTTTCGCACTTGTGTTAGTGTTGAAAAACCACTTTTCGCACTTGTGTTGGTGAAGGAAACCACTTTTGCACTTGTATTAGTGTGGAAAAAACACTTTTCGCACTTGTGTTAGTGTTGAAATACCACTTTTCGCACTTGTCATAGTGTTGAAAAACCACTTTTCGCACTTGTGTTAGTGTTGAAAAACCACTTTTCGCACTTGTGTTGGTGCAGGAAACCACTTTTGCACTTGTATTAGTGTGGAAAAAACACTTTTCGCACTTGTGTTAGTGTTGAAAAACCACTTTTCGCACTTGTGTTAGTGTTGAAAAACCACTTTTCGCACTTGTGTTGGTGCAGGAAACCACTTTTGCACTTGTATTAGTGTGGAAAAAACACTTTTCGCACTTGTGTTAGTGTTGAAAAACCACTTTTCGCACTTGTGTTAGTGTTGAAATACCACTTTTTGCACTTGTGTTAGTGTTGAAAAACCACTTTTCGCACTTGTGTTGGTGCAGGAAACCACTTTTGCACTTGTATTAGTGTGGAAAAACCACTTTTCGCACTTGTGTTAGTGTTGAAAAACCACTTTTCGCACTTGTGTTAGTGTTGAAAAACCACTTTTCGCACTTGTGGTGGTGCAGGAAACCACTTTTGCACTTGTATTAGTGTGGAAAAACCACTTTTTGCACTTGTGATAGTGTTGAAAACCCACATTTCGCACTAATGTTAGTGTTGAAAAACCACTTTTCGCACTTGTGTTGGTGCAGGAAACCACTTTTGCACTTGTATTGGTGTGGAAAAAACACTTTTCGCACTTGTGTTAGTGTTTTAAAACCACTTTTCGCACTTGTGTTAGTGTTGAAATACCACTTTTCGCACTTGTGTTAGTGTTGAAAAACCACTTTTCGCAATTGTGTTGGTGCAGGAAACCACTTTTGCACTTGTATTAGTGTGGAAAAAACACTTTTCACACTTGTGTTAGTGTTGAAAAACCACTTTTCACACTTGTGTTAGTGTTGAAAAACCACTTTTCGCACTTGTGTTGGTGCAGGAAACCACTTTTGCACATGTATTAGTGTGGAAAAAACACTTTTCGCACTTGTGTTAGTGTTGAAAAACCACTTTTCGCACTTATGTTAGTGTTGAAAAACCACTTTTCACACTTGTCTTAGTGTTGAAAGACCACTTTTCGCACTTGTGTTGGTGCAGGAAACCACTTTTGCACTTGTATTAGTGTGGAAAAAACACTTTTCGCACTTGTGTTAGTGTTGAAAAACCACTTTTCGCACTTGTGTTAGTGTTGAAAAACCACTTTTCGCACTTGTGTTAGTGTTGAAAAGCACTTTTCGCACTTGTGTTGGTGCAGGAAACCACTTTTGCACTTGTATTAGTGTGGAAAAAACACTTTTCGTACTTGTGTTAGTGTTGAAAAACCACATTTCGCACTTGTGTTAGTGTTGAAAAACCACTTTTCGCACTTGTGTTGGTGCAGGAAACCACTTTTGCACTTGTATTAGTGTGGAAAAAACACTTTTCGCACTTGTGTCAATGTTGATAAACCACTTTTCGCACTTGTGTTTGTGTTGAAAAACGACTTTTTCGCCCTTGTGTTGGTGAAGGAAACCACTTTTGCACTTGTATTAGTGTGGCAAAACCACTTTTCGCACTTGTGTTAGTGTTGAAAAACCACTTTTCGCACTTGTGTTAGTGTTGAAAAACCACTTTTCGCACTTGTGTTAGTGTTGAAAAACCACTTTTCGCACTTGTGTTGGTGCAGGAAACCACTTTTGCACTTGTATTAGTGTGGAAAAAACACTTTTTGCACTTGTGATAGTGTTGAAAAACTACTTTTCGCACTTGTGTTAGTGTTGAAAAACCACTTTTCGCACCTTTGTTGGTGCAGGAAACCACTTTTGCACTTGTATTAGTGTGGAAAAACCACTTTTTGCACTTGTGATAGTGTTGAAAACCCACTTTTCGCACTTGTGTTAGTGTTGAAATACCACTTTTTGCACTTGTGTTAGTGTTGAAAAACCACTTTTCGCACTTGTGTTGGTGCAGGAAACCACTTTTGCACTTGTATTAGTGTGGAAAAAATACTTTTCGCACTTGTGTTAGTGTTGAAAAACCACTTTTCGCACTTGTGTTAGTATTGAAAAACCACTTTTCGCACTTGTGTTGGTGCAGGGAAACCACTTTTGCACTTGTATTCGTGTGGAAAAACCACTTTTCGCACTTGTGTTAGTGTTGAAAAACCACTTTTCGCACTTGTGTTAGGGTTGAAAAACCACTTTTCGCACTTGTGTTGGTGCAGGAAACCACTTTTGCACTTGTATTAGTGTGGAAAAAACACTTTTTGCACTTGTGATAGTGTTGAAAAACCACTTTTCGCACTTGTGTTAGTGTTGAAAAACCACTTTTCGCACTTGTGTTGGTGCAGGAAACCACTTTTGCACTTGTATTAGTGCTGAAAAACCACTTTTCGCACTTGTGTTAGTGTTAAAAAAACCACTTTTCGCACTTGTGTTAGTGTTGAAAAACCACTTTTCGCACTTGTGTTGGTGCAGGAAACCATTTTGCACTTGTATTGGTGTGGAAAAACCACTTTTCGCACTTGTGTTAGTGTTTTAAAACCACTTTCGCACTTGTGTTAGTGTTGAAAAACCACTTTTCGCACTTGTGTTAGTGTTGAAAAACCACTTTTCGCACTTGTGTTGGTGCAGGAAACCACTTTTGCACTTGTATTAGTGTGGAAAAAAACACTTTTTGCACTTGTGATAGTGTTGAAAAACCACTTTTCGCACTTGTGTTAGTGTTGAAAAACCACTTTTCGCACTTGTGTTGGTGCAGGAAACCACTTTTGCACTTGTATCTGTGTGGAAAAACCACTTTTTGCACTTGTGATAGTGTTGAAAAACCACTTTTCGCACTTGTGTTAGTGTTGAAAAACCACTTTTCGCACTTGTGTTGGTGCAGGAAACCACTTTTGCACTTGTATTAGTGTGGAAAAACCACTTTTCGCACTTGTGTTAATGTTGAAAAACCACTTTTCGCACTTGTGTTAGTGTTGAAATACCACTTTTCGCACTTGTGTTAGTGTTGAAAAACCACTTTTCGCACTTGTGTTGGTGCAGGAAACCACTTTTGCACTTGTATTAGTGTGGAAAAAACACTTTTCGCACTTGTGTTAGTGTTGAAAAACCACTTTTCACACTTGTCTTAGTGTTGAAAGACCACTTTTCGCACTTGTGTTGGTGCAGGAAACCACTTTTGCACTTGTATTAGTGTGGAAAAAACACTTTTCGCACTTGTGTTAGTGTTGAAAAACCACTTTTCGCACTTGTGTTAGTGTTGAAAAATCACTTTTCGCACTTGTGTTGGTGCAGGAAACCACTTTTGCACTTGTATTAGTGTGGAAAAAACACTTTTCGCACTTGTGTTAGTGTGAAAAACCACTTTTCGCACTTGTGTTAGTGTTGAAATACCACTTTTTGCACTTGTGTTAGTGTTGAAAAACCACTTTTCGCACTTGTATTGGTGCAGGAAACCACTTTTGCACTTGTATTAGTGTGGAAAAAACCTCTTTTCGCACTTGTGTTAGTGTTGAAATACCACTTTTCGCACTTGTCA